>NW_006239110.1:1069470-1211728 GCF_000226075.1 Solanum tuberosum
AAAAGTAGAATGGTATCAAAGGATGATTCGTCAACGTATTCTATAGATGGTTAGCGTTGACATTTACATCAAATAATACTTCATTTAATAAATTGGGCTACAGATTCCGATAAAATGATGTTGGAGGAAGTACACAAGTTTGTGACATAAATTAAACTAGCATGTAATCAGCTTTGTGACAGTGTATTCTGGTAAAATGATGTTAATGAAGGAACAAAAGATTTACTTAAGGATATATATTATTAAAAGCCAAGTTGTAACATAATACAAAGATAATAGGAAGTGAGTTGTTCAAAATAGAGTGACATTGCCACCACACTTCCAATGTTAACCAAGTTAGGGGGTTAGGGTAAGTTTGGGAAGTAATAGGGCAACAAAGTTATAAGGTAAAAAGGAGATAAGAATGTATTAAAACATAAGGCATTGGTTCCACAACAATTGTTAATTAGCTCATGATGGTTCTTCCAGGTTTGTGGAATGAATGAAGGCCCTTATGTGGGCGTGTTGTCTCCGCAGGTAGTTGATTCTCAATTTTGCTAGGTGCGCGTCCTCATTTCCATAGCATATAGTTGGAGCTCTGGAAAAAAGAATGTCCTTCCAATTCTCCACCCCACCCCCACCCCAACTCCAACATATGTATGTTTTTTCTCTGTACTTCCACCAACATAAATCTACACTTCCGTTTGGGTAATGATCGGGAATAACCATAAAACCGAAGAAAGAAAGAACCCCTGCCCATGAATCTGCTAGCTTACATCTTTAGCTATATTACACACTGTTACAAATGAAGACATCGGATGTTCGTCATTCATCCACTCCGTCAAGTTGACAGAAGAAAGCAGCAGAAGCCATGAAAGGAAAACAATTACGATTCAGTTATGACATCTACATCTATGCCTGGGGGAGACCGTGGGGGAACAACTTCGTCATGAATTTCAAAGAGGGGACCACTTTCCGCTAAAATCTCCTGGCAGCTTGAGAATGTTGATTTCTACCAATCTTTCTTGAAGGAAGTGACTCCGAGGCAGCAGCCTTTGATGAACTGTTACTTTCAAAGGATGCTAAGAATTTGTCCTTTGATAGAGATTCTTGAGAAGATAAAACAATAGAACTGAAAACACCACTCGCCCTCAAACCTTGGACAATAACCTGCACATACAAAATAAAAAAGGATGAATAAACACGCCTATCATTGGACTGAGTTGTAAAGGTGTTTCTGACATTTTAGGGAAACACACAGATCAGGATCATCTCAAGAGAACAAAGTGCAGGCATTGTCTTACTGGAATACAGACAAACAGATTGCTGGAGAAGATGATGGAAGGATCTACGTTTCCCTAACACTAACTTCATATTCAGGGACTCCAAAGTTGCCATTTCATGGCTGAATTTGACTTGCCATGGCCAGGGTTAGATTTGAAGGAGTGCATGCAGTTCTTTCAGCATTCGTTATTTGCCTGCGTATGTATATATTTGAGAAACTGCTTTACGATTTAAAGGGTGAATTAAATTCAGGGAAGGGTGTGAGGGTGAGAAATCCAATGAATGATGCAAGGGCTAAACTAATGTATGTATACCTGGAGTGGCCGAGGTTTTTTGTATGTGCCGTTGGGTCCATACCAGACAGTTGATTTGCATTAATAGCGGGCGTCCATGTGATAGACAAACTGGAAGAAATAGGGGATGAAAATAGGAGACACACGAGTAGGCACCATTATACAGAGTAACGATAGCACAGGCGTAACGGGTGGGTGGAAAATGTATGAATGTATACCTGTATTGGGTGGGGGTTTGTTTTAAATCCTTTGTGTCCATAGAAGCAGCGTGTACATTTGCGTCTAGGTAAGCAGTCCTGGGAGGAGAAAAAGTAGAATAGTACAGGAGTTTGCTTATTAAAAAATCAAGGGAAAAAATAATGAAACGTAATTTGTTACAAAATTTATAAGAATTAATGTGTATAAACTCTATATGCAGTTCAAATTCTGCCCAATAAAGGGCATGACATCTTCAAAAGGCAACTAAATATATATAGTTACTACACTATTGAAGACATAGTCTTTTGCCTAACATACCAGGTCATCTAGTTTTGCAACAACAAAATGAACATTATAAAATAAAATCAAAGCTTAAATAACATGAATTTATAAGAATTAATGTGTATAAACTCTATATGCAGCTCAAATTCTGCCCAATAAAGGGCATGCCATCTTCAAAAGGCAACTAAACATAGACAGTTACTACACTATTAAAGGCATAGTCTTTTGCCTAACATACCAGGTCATCTAAGTTTTGCAACAAAGAAATGAAAATTATATACAAAAATCAAAGATTCAACAACATGACTTTATAAGAACCAATGTGTATAAATTCTATATTCATTGCAACCATGTAAGAACCATTTGCTATGCAGTAATAGCAAGAAAAATAACTATCAATCCCGAAAAAGAGGGTAAGAAAGAGATGCCTAAATATAGCGCAAAACAGGGAGTTTTTGGCCATAACATTTTATCTACGTTTTTCAGTTTGACCATCGAAAATTCCAAATACAACTAAAAACAACTAAAACCCTGTTTTTACTATTAACAACCCAATGTAATCCCAGCAGTGGATTTGGGGAGGGTAAGTTTACGCAGACCTTACTCCTACCAAACAAAATGACTCCCCGGCATTATATGTCATTAATTTTTTGCTAACACTGAAGTAGAAAGTTGCATTTTTTTTTTACATTCTTGTTTGTAAAGGGGAAAATATCAATGCCAAAGTTTCTGGGTTATGGGTATGATCTTACTTAATTACCTAGGGTTTTTTCCAAGATTAGTTCGCTACAATTTCCTTTAATCCAAACTAAGAAAAACCATAGAACAATTCAATTTGAAGGGAAAAAATCGTGAGAATGAAAAATGTGTCAATGTTTACCTGGTTTGAGCGGGGGTTTGATTGAAACCCTTCTCGTATGTAGAATCAGGCAGGGAGAGTGCGTGAACATGAGCAGCGGGGGGGAATGAGTGTAGCAGTTGGAAGCAACGGAGGAAATTGGAGGTTGTGGGTATGCCGAGTTGCAGCAATGTAAGGAGGGAGTTTTGGTTTAGGAGTAATATGTAAAAACGTGGTGACGGTATGGAAGAGGCATGTTGGCAAGGCAAGGGGGATGTTGTTTAGGTATGGATACGACTGTTTGGAGGCGAAGGGTTGTTTAGGTATTTTAAAAATTGTAGGAGAAATAAGGTGGGTATTTTTGGTATTTAAAAAATTGAACGAGAATTAAGGTTTGTGATGGCGCCACGTCACCGGGTTGAGGGTTCCCCTTTATATATATATATGATATATATGATCTCCGCGCTTAGTGCATTTTTATAAATATAAAGCATCTATTAGGCTCATATCATTCTAGGCTTGCGCAAATTTTTAATGACCTTGTTTAAAAATTTTCATAGGTACCAAAACTCACTTTCTTCCTTTAAAATTTACCAAATTTGATTTCTTCCTTTGATTTTCTCAATATTCGTATCCGTGACTTGGTTTAAGAATTTTCTTCTTACTTTTAAAAAAATTGGCATAATTGTTGATCATTAGGTGTGATATTTTTTGCCCATTAACACTCCAAATTTTTATGGACTTGTGCCAAAATTCGCTCTTATAAATCTTTACCTTCTCGAGCTCTTTCAAGTCCCTCCTTTACGGATATAATCCTATCTTTCTAACGATAACCACTTTTTTTACTAGTTACGCATTTCGTAGAATCTATTTAGCATTCGATCTACGTTATAGAACTTTTACTTATGTTTTCAATTTCTTCCAATTTTCACATCATTTGTTGCTTCTTAATTTGGTAGATTCACGCAATCTACCAAATAACACTTGCCGATATTTATTCAATTTTTCTCCATCAAGTGCAATACTTCTTCAATTCAAGATAGTCGTACAATTCTTTTACACACTAATTCCAAGTTTTGGCATGCGAATCGAGGGCAAATCTCGTTGGTCTCTAATTGTTTGAAACTACTTCCATCTTTGACATTTGTTAAAAAAAATCCGTCAATACTAAAATAGAGCTTAAGGTCATTCAAACCTTCCAATTTATCAATTCCAACTCTTGTGTGCTCGATTAACCATAATTTCCTTAATCTCGAGTTTTTTCATCAAATTTGGTTTATTATTAATTTATTTTCTTAAATAGAATCCCTTATAGGATTAGATCTCATTGGTTTTTAAATGCTCTACTCTTGACCTTTCGCTTACTTACTCCGCGCTTTCCAAATATTTCACTTTTCTTCTAAAGGTTGACTTAAGTTGAGAATCAAAGAGACAAACAAATTCAAGGACGACATGATCGATCGAATTGTGATCGACTTAGTTTGAAGATGAGTTGAACTGTGAAGAAGCCGAGTCATACCAATAAAACTACTAAGCTTGAGGGAAAAATGGCAAAAATGGAACAAGAAATTGATGACATCAAGAAACTGATAGCTGATCTTAAGAACTCTTCCCATGAAAATTCATTGGATTACAATCTTAGGGACTCCTCCGATGAAGACTTAGAGGGATACTCTTATATTCACACAACTCGATATCCCAACTTTGATTGTAATGCTCAACACTCTCCAGACATGCATCCACTTTCACAAAATGAGGCATTTGACAATTCAGAAAATGGTGGAAGACATTTTAATATCGAGACTAACCAAATTTCCTTCACAAATGAGCTTGCTTCACAACCTTGGACAAATTTGATTGAGATGAAAATTGAGAACGAGACACCTTATAACCTTGTTGATATTCCAATGTATGATAAGACATGTCTCCCCTAGAACCACTTGAAGGCATATCTTGATTGCTTAGCAAGCATAGGGCAAGGTTATGAATTTAATATGATACTTTTTGTTAGGACGCTTACAGGGCCAGCCTTCATGTGGTATGCAAACCAAGACACAAGGAAATGATTCTCTTAGGTCGATATGGTCAAAGATTTTATTAAGCAATATGGGCCTCCTAATAGTGCATCTAAAGGGTGTGGTTTGTTGAAAAGGAAATTTATAGAGTCTCCTGAGGGAATGAAAGGACATGAATCTCAAAAGAAAGTAGCAGAATCAACTTTGGGGCATTATTGTTTGAATGAGGCACAATCTAGGAACAAAGGGAAGACAATTGTCAGTGAAGCACCAAATGTTCCTCCACTGATGCCTGAAGCGAGAAAAGCTCAAACTTTCATCCCTTTGAGTGAACCAATTTCATTTATATTCGAAAAGTTGATATCATTTGAAATTTTACAACCAAAGCCTCGTTAAATTCCTTTGCATCCTTTAAACCCAGCCAAACAATGTGCTTTCCATTCAGACATGTTAGGTCACACAATCGACGAGTGCCAGCGTTTGAAAGAAGAAATCCAAAAGCTATTGGATAGTGGCATGATCATTCAAAGGCATGTAATTCGCCCTAAGTTTGTTTGACATCAACTTTCAGCCGTCATGCCGACGTCAAGTCACAATCAAGCAATTTATCCACAAGGTGTCAATCCAGTTCCTCCTTACAACCAAGCAACTGTTGGGTAAAAAATTATTGTGTCAATTTTATAATTTCATGCATCTTCTGCAAGCTATTATGATCTAAATGAACATAGTACAAGGAATGGTTTCATTCAGAACAACCATTAGGCATATGAGGGCTTTCTCAAAAGATGACTTTTAAGAGGCATAAAGCACGACAATTAGTTTTTGTGTATCATCTTTTGAAAACAATTATGTTTTTGCGAGCTTAAGTGATCAATTTTTTGTATGTTTTGAATTCCTTTTTATGTAAGGCGAACTACGCTTGACCTGATTTTCTTGGCGGATTCGTAGGCAGCCCACATAGGGACTCAATCATTTTAAACTAGAAATTTCAGTATATCTTTTGCGTGTAATTGGAACTCGTTCGACCTGATTTCCTTGATGGATACGTAGGCAACCTATATAAGGCTCGGTCAGTTTATTATAAAATTTTAGTATTCCTCCAAAGAAGGAGAATGAAGCTGGGGGAATAATTTTGGCATGCAATTGAGATAATTTTTGGAAACACGTCAAAATTTTCTAAGAATAAGGATCAAGTTGAAGTCAAGATTTGATGCTCAACATGAGTCAACCTTTCCCTAAATCAAATTTTCTTTCCTTCCACTTTCATCGTTAGAGCCTACAAGCTAATAACTCACTCTCATCCACTCGTCTTAGACTTAAATCTTTGCCTCAAGCCTAAAATTTTTATTTTTTACAAAATCACAAGCATAAACTATTTTATCTAATATTTTATTATTTTTGCATTTATTTCATGTATTCTCATGCACTAACAATTTATTTTTGTTTTTATAGTTGTGTTTCTTCTTTAGAGGTTGCCTAACATTGAACACTGTTTTGGTGGCGAATCTGCGTTAAGGACGAAACTATAATGGTAGACAAATTGAAAGAATTCAACATCGACGTGAGATTAGTGGAAGGACAAAATAATGATCGTGAGAAGAATGTGGTTTGAAGAAACAATCTTGTCAATCTAGAAACTACATTTAGCCCACTTCCTACTACTACTAAAGCTTCCAGTGCAACTCGTAATATCTGTTTAACCATATCTCCTCACCCAACTTCTACCTATACAATATCTTACAAATATCATCAGTATTCACTATCAATCCCAATAACTTTCAAGTCACCATGATGCTAAATATTTATCCTCCTATAATTTTATTTCCTTACAATGAAAACAAGCATGAACAATTAGCAGCTCATCTATATTCTAGACGTGAGAAGGATTTTCAGTTAATTTTCCATGAAGATTTGGGAAAAGAGCTCCACAATATGAGAAAAGCTTTTGATGAAGAGTTGCACTCAAGAATTTGCCATGCGTGCATCCAAATATTGAACTTTCGCCAGGGTACACACTACCTAAGTTCAATACTTTCAATGGGAAATGAAATTCCGTCGCTCACTTAAAGGATTATTGCAACAAATTAGTTGGTATTGGACATGTTGAAGCCATACGAATGAGATTATTCATTCAAAGTTTATCAGGATTGACACTTGCTTGGTACACCAATAAAGACTTTAGCAAATGGCATATATGGGAAGATATGATCCGTTACTTCGTAAAATAATACGAGTTCAATAATGGAAATGAATTGCATATAGAAGATTTTCTCAAAGTTAATAAAATGTCGCATGACTCTTTTCAAGAATATGCCATACGTTGGAGGTTAGAGGCTTCAAAGATACATCCTTCGTTGCTTGAAGAGGAATTGATCTCAACCTTCATCTAAATTCAAGAAAGTTTATATTATGATAAGCTTCTTGGAACTTGTGCACACAACTTCTGTGGTTTGATTAAGGTTGGAAAAGAGATAGAAAATGGTATTCAAGGAGGAAGAATTGTAGACAACTCAACAACACAAGTCGTCCACCAAACATTCCAAGCAAAAATATCATTAAATCTACAAAGCAAAATGAGAGAAAACAACTCATTCATGACTATGCAACAACCACAACACCATCCAAGTAATCAATTTTTGCAATCTCATGCTACTTCCAACTATTGCAATATGCGTCTCCAGCATCCTTGCAAACAAGAGTTGCACCATGCACAATCTAGCTCGCGACCACAGAAGAAGGTGAAATCTTTCTCCTTCACTCCTTTGGATGAGCCATATACAGATATATTTGAGAGATTGAGAGAAAATGGGCTTCTGTAATCAAGAAAATGATTCATTCCTGAGTATACGCCTAAACACTTTGATCCATCCAAGAATTGTGTTTACCATTCGAACATTCAAGGACATGACACTAAAAATTGTCATGCACTAAAATTCAAGATTCAAAGAATGATTTATAGTGGAAAGATAAAGTTACAGCTAGAGCCTTCAAGCAACAGTGGTAGTATCGCAGACACGAACACAATTGTTGTTAAAGGTAACCCATCGAAATTGGCATCAAGACGTTTGAAAAGAAAGCGTGCAACCAGTCAAGAAGACTAACAAGGATATTTTCTTTGCAGCTTGAGAATATCATTCTCCATTCTCCCTTTTAAGGAGTGTCTACTCTTTTGCAATTCTTTCTAGCCTTTTGTAATAAACTACGTGTGACCTGATTCTTGCTAGTAGCGGGATATGTAGGTGCCTATTTTGGGTTCGGTCTCAATATAATAAAAAATTCATTCTCCCCAAGGGCAAGATTGGGACAACTTTGAAGTTGACCTATAATTATTCGAAAATGTAGAAGTTGAGATCACAAGCCATATCCGCATCATCAAATTGCTTTAGTACCATGGCAGCAAGAAATACAGATTCAAAGCCAAAGCTTCATGGTTCAATTTTATTTTATACTAACAAATTTTCTTTAAGTAATGCAGATGTTGAGTTTTGGTTATTCTTGAATGATAACACCACAAAGCTCAACATCAAGTCAAAATTTGCAAGATTCAGATGGTGCAACATGAACAAGAATCAAGTTTGAAATTCATAATTTTTCTTTGACAACAGAATTTATAAGCAACAAATTTTCATCAAAGTGGAAGATCCTAAGTTATGAGCTCCATATGCATTATTGCGAAGTATTGCACCAGACACTGCATCTTAAATATTCAATATTGTAAAGACACTGCAATAAGCTCTTCATACTAGGTTATGAATGTTCGTTACCGCAAAGAAATCACACAAACCTCATTGCAATGCATCAAAATTTATATTTGTAAGTTTGCACCATATATTGGGTTAGTCCACCTTAAAATAGGACATATTGGGTTCTTTCACCCTCAAATAGGATATATCGGGTTCTTCCACCCTCTAATAGGATATGTTGGATTTTTCCACCCTCAAATATGACATATTGGATCCTTCCACCCTAAAATAGGACGCATTGGGTTCCTTCACCCTAAAATAGAAGATATTAGGTTCATCCGCCCTCAAATAGGACATGTTGGGTTAGTATGCCCTCTAATAAGACATTTTAATCTCATCTGTCTCTAATGAGACATCTCGCAATGCTTAATTATTTATTTATTTATAAAATATATATACATATGCACTGCATTCTGCATACTATCTTTTAAATTTCTTGAAAATCTTATCAGTCTCTAATGAGACATCTCAGAATGCCTTAATTATTTATTTTATACATATGAGCACTGCATGCTATCTTTTAAATTCCTTGAAAAGCTTATTTGTCTCTAATGAGACATTTTACAATGTCTTACTTAATTATTTATTTTTGAAACATACACATATGCACCACATGCATTTTAAATTTCTTGAAAAAATCAGTTATATATATATATATATATATCTTTTACTAATGAGACTTTGCAGGCGCATAATCTGAAGCAATTATTTATTATTAAAGAAAATGCAATATACTCGATTAATTGTATCTGGAATATTGATTCAAAAAGGACGCATCTTTCTTATGTCATTTATCATAAGATATTTATTTATATTTCTAGCTTTACATTATTTCCTAACAATTTTATCAAGATTTGGCAGAAGCACAATGTACATACAACAACAAGAGACAATGCAACGTGGAATTTTATCTAAGCAGTGAACTGGGGCAATTTGTTGAGAAAGTTTAGCTTTCCAACAAAGGTCAAAGGTCTACCTCGAACTCTACTCGACTCCAATCTTGAATACTCTCCTAGATCACAATACCTAGTAACATCATAATTCAATACTAGGCAACTTTTGTAAGCTTGCGCCTACCTTGTTCTCAAAATCCTCTACTTCTTAATTTATCCAATGCTCATATTCTCCCAAGGTCGTATTTGTTGGTCGGGACATAATTGGTTGCTTTGTCAACTTCTTTGCCCAAAAATTCTTACATCGTCTTTGGTCAAAGAGGGACAAATTGTTGACACCCAATTTTGACCCTCCTTTCTTCTAATTCATTGTTTTCGAGCTTCTAATTTAATAACGTATCAAATTATTCTTTTTCACAATTATTTTTACTACTACAACTATTTATCTACTAAAACTATATATTTTATTACTGAAATTACTATTATCATTTTTATACCTTCTTAAAATAATTAATTGTTGTCGCCCTTTTTTTCAAGTTTCTTACTTATTTAATTAACTATAAATTCTTATTTGTATTTGTATTTTATATTAGATTAAAGTTGTAATATTGATATTTTATCATATAAATTATTAGTTATCATCTTTTAACATATATTATGTTAGTTATTAAGTTAGAAGCTTAAAATAATTTAAAAGAAGAAAGGAAAATCAACAAATTCTTAACTAGCCCATTTATTCTAGCACGCTTCAGTCCATATTTTTGCCCAAACGTTAAGTCCCATAATACTTTTTAACCCTAAACATGACTTACCTCTCCAGATTGTCTAGCTAACGCGCCTCTCTCACGATACCGACTCTTTTGTCTTCTTCATCATTTTCAGAAAGTTCCAATCTCTTTTGTCCATAGATAAGAGTTGTGCCTCTCCATTTTCTAGTAAGAACATCTGTCTCTCACTTAATTTCTCCAAGCTCTCCTTTTCTTTTGTGATTCTACCTGCAAACTTATCCAGTGAGTCCAACGTTCGAGTTTGACCAAGTTCAAATTTTGAAACTCAAAATCCCACCCAAATGCTTGGCTTAGAAGTCTTAGATTTCTCTATAAATACTTACTCTTTCAGCCATTTCAAGGACGTTTTTGGCGACTGGCTGAAAAGCACCAAAAACGCTACAACTTATCTACTCTTAACAGTGTTCTTCTTTTTTCAAGAAGGAAGTCTTTTCTTTCATTATTGTCAAGCCCCGAACCTACATCTCGGACGTAACTGACACTCAAAAACCATTGCTGATCCCCAAGCGAATCCTTGTCCTGACTCAATACTCAGCAGAAGACTTTCTCAACAATAGGAATCTCAAAACAAACTCAACTCATAAGATATCACAAATAAAATATTTTACTCACTATACTCAAATGAACATAATTGTTCAACTCATAGTCTTTAAAATATCAACAAGCGAATGATAAAAAGACTCCTCAACTACTATTGTCTATGAAACCTCTAAAATAATGCGATGGAAGTTGAGACACGACCCACGATATCCTAACAAAACTGAAAGATAAATGGGCAATCATCCAAAAACAAGGAGGCCCACCAAAGCAACTCTGGAATTCCAAGTGGTATAAATGGAACGCCTGTTGATTACCCCGAATACCTATATCTGCATTATGAAAATATACCGGCCAAATGACGTTATTGGAACATCTAGATCTACACTCCTAACTCTTTACTGCACTTAGTTTCTTTTTATTTATTTATTTATTTTTATTGAATAATTATTATTCAGACCGCTGGTAAGTGAATCTAAAAAAGAGTTTGATTTGAACATTTGCTCTTGGCCTCATATAAATTTAACTATAAATTTTTTAGGATAAACATATATTATAAAGTGAACATGTAAAAATGAAAAATTATTGAACAAACAACACCAGAGATTAGCGGCAAAGGAGGGATCTTAATTTTGGTCATCTCTTTTTGGACCGAGGAAGAACCACCATTGCAAATTTGCCACGTTGAGAGATTCCAGTTACTTTCTCTATGCTTGTTTCGTTTTTTAAATAATTACTCCCTTAATTCATCTCGGCAAAGTTGAAATTTCGAGAGTCAAATAAGTTTTTCTTTGAATTAAAAGTCTTGCATATGTCTTTTAGATATATTAAGTGACGTTGTTATTGTGATTTTAAATATTCTTTACGTAGTTTTCAGACATATAAAGTTTATTTCAATAAAATAAACAAATTCTATGTCCGAATTCATGATCAATATTTAAAAATTTAAATCTCGAAATTCCAACTATATATGCCACATAAATTGAGAGAGGGAGTATTCCTTCAGTTTTAACTTTCCGTTAGCATTACGTGCCAAAATCACATATCTAAACAATTAAAGGTTAAATATGTTCAAATTGAATAACATGAAGATTAGTACTGAAATAGTACACAATTTAGTGGAAAACAATAGTACTCCTTCCGTTTAAAAAAAATGATCACCTTTTTTTTTAGTTTGTTTCAAAAAGAATGATTTTTTTTTTGTAATATTTTAGTTTTAGCTTTTCATGTGGCATGTTTAAGGCCACAAGATTAAAAGACAATTTTGTATATTTGACATAACTTTAATTTAGGACCACAAGATTTAAAAGTCTTTATTTTTCTTAAACTCCGTGTCAAGTTAAATTAGACCACTCTTTTTGAAGCGGAGAGAGTAATAAAGAAGAAGATATTTAACTAAGCAAACTATTAAAGGAAAAACTGAAAATATATAGGGAGTAATATTTTATGTTAAAAGTAATTTGTGTAGTCAAAGCAATCCTCCAGATGTCAGTTTGCTATAAGGTAAGAAAAGCAAAAAAAATAAAGTCAAATATAAATAATAGAGGTGAGATGCACGTAGAAATCTCCTCAAGGCATCAATCATGTAATATTAATGAGAATATATGGTAAGAAGACGTGGGGAGCTCAAACTAAGTTATTAGTCTACGAACGTGTAGGCTACCACCTTAATGATACTTAATTATAGAAACAAAATCTCATCTATATATATATATATCTCCATGCACATATATTATATATATCTTCTTTAATTTGATTCTAATTTTATAGTTTTAGAGAAAGAAGAAGAATGGGAATATCATCAAAGTTACAAGTTATTTCTGTGTTGTTAGTTGGCCTACTGGCTTTGGAGGCTGTGTCTTATAATTTTAACTATGGAGATGCCATGGACAAAACCTTGCTATTCTTTGAGGCACAAAGGTCTGGAAAATTGCCACCGAATCAACGTGTCAAATGGCGCGGCGATTCAGGCCTTAAGGATGGTTTTCTCCAAGGGGTAAGACTTATTCATATATAGTATATATTCTGATTTATAATATAGGTTATGTAATTAATTAAAATAATGGTTGATATGGGGTATGCAGGTGAATTTGGTGGGAGGGTACTATGATGCAGGAGATCATGTAAAATTTGGATTGCCTATGGCATATAGTTTGACAATGCTAGGATGGAGTGTTGTTGACTACAGGAAAGAAATAGCAGACCTTAATCAGATGGGAAATACCTTGGCTGCTATTAAATGGGGTACTGATTACTTCATCAAAGCCCATACTCAGCCCAATGTCCTCTGGGCTCAGGTAATTAAATTCTTCTTCTCTACCCCCAACTACATTTAAATTTGTTGCAACTTGCAATAGTTTTGGTCACCTGCCTCTTGAAAATGCCAACTATTGTTTTATCGAGTAATACATAGTATACATCACTTGCACGTTACCCCTTCATTTGATATCTGGTACATGAATGATCTATTAGATCACAACTATAGGATCATGTAACGTTTTTGGGAAAATTGTATATTGACATTATTTGAAACTTTTGTAACTGATTTGAATATCCCAAATGCCTAGTATTATTTAATTACTTATCTTTCATAATTTTCATGTATAACTAGTTTTTCGATACGTGTGTTGCACATATATATTAAATAATGCATATGTGATATATCTGAGATCAATCAACAGTTGCATCAAAATGTTTCTTCACAATACAAAGAATATCTGAAAATAATTTGAAAAAATTGATGCACCATCAAATTTATTCATGAACAATTCAAAATCATGTATAATCTAATTCTTTTTAAGGAGGGGGTGGGTGGGAGGCATAGCAATGTATATCTGTATCAGTTTACCATTCTAAACTGAATCATTACTTAAGCAAATAATAAGATTTTTTTTCATAAAGCAATTAAACTATAGAGGAGCCACTATAAAATGTGCACTAATATAACTTTGAATTTTAAAGAAACAAGTTTTAAAGACTTGTTTTTAAGGTAGTATGTTTAAAAATGAGAGAAACCCTCTTTTTATAGTAAACAAAGGGTAGGATGAATATGTGCTTATTGCGACTTATCACAAAATTAAAGTCAAATGTGAAAAACTGTCTGCTTGTAATATAATATAAATAACGAAATAAATATAAACATAAAATATAGAAGGTACAGAAAATTGAGTGTTTTTAGCTTGGAGTATTATAGTAATTTAACATTGAAGTTTGAGGATGATTTTAGTTGGGGGTATTATAATAATTTAACATTCAAGTTGGGAAGTTTATGGAGTATAAAAATATAAATGTATTAGTTTGGTTGGTGAAAATTTCAGGTGGGAGATGGTGATTCTGATCACTATTGTTGGGAGAGAGCAGAAGATATGACAACACCAAGAACTGCTTACAAGCTTGATCCTAGCCACCCTGGTTCTGACCTTGCTGGTGAAGCTGCTGCTGCTTTGGCTGCTGCCTCTCTTGCATTCAAGCCTTATGACTCTTCTTACTCTAATCTCCTTTTAGTCCATGCAAAACAGGTACACCTTAATATAAACAAAAACTTTGTGTCTTCAAAGGTCTTAATTTCACATTTAATTTATGAATATGTATAATTTTATCAAGAGTGTTCAATTGACCACCCTTTGCAGCTATTCTCATTTGCGGATACCTTCAGAGGTTTGTATGATGATTCCATTCCAAATGCTCAAGCATTCTACACATCATCTGGTTATTCGGTTAGTAATAATTTTCATTATCCTTTACTCCCACACAACTTCCTAACGCAAGTTCAACTTATAAATTTGCTCACATCAACTTTGTTGATCATGATGTATTAGGACGAGCTTCTATGGGCTGCTGCATGGCTCTATCGAGCAACTTATGATGAGTACTACTTAAAGTATGTGGTGGACAATGCGGTATCTTTGGGAGGAACTGGATGGGCAGTCAAGGAATTTTCCTGGGACAACAAGTATGCTGGTGTTCAAATTCTTCTGACCAAGGTAATTGCAATAGTTGGAGATGTCCTAGTTTCAAAATAGAAAAAAACAATTACTTTTGGAATTAGTTTGTTGCAATGTGGTTTAGCTAATCGGATAAGGTCTTGCGTTTTTTTAATGTGTAGATTCTCTTAGACGGAGCTGGTGGATCATACACTCCAACATTGAAACAGTATCAGGCTAAAGCAGATTACTTTACCTGTGCTTGTTTGCAGAAAAATGATGGATACAACGTAGCCCTGACTCCTGGTCAGTAATGTTGGATAGAATTTTTCTAAAATTCTGCGTCTATATATTGATTAGTTAGTAAACATTGTTTTTTTTCTCAATAATGTTTTTCAGGAGGCCTGATCTATGTTCGTGAATGGAATAATCTGCAATACGCTTCATCAGCTGCTTTCCTACTCGCCATGTACTCCGATTATCTTTCTGAGAAAAAAATTGTATTAACATGTCCTGAAGGTCAAGTTCAACCATCAGATGTCCTCTCATTTGCTAAATCACAGGTATGCGCATTTCAACACGCAGCCGCCTGACCTATTACTTGAGCATAACCTGAGTTCATTTTCACCTTCTACTACTTTTTATGAAAGAAGTAGGAAGTTGTGATACTGTTGAATATAGTAGATATTTTAGTTCATGGATTTCATTATTTTAACTGACTTCATGATATTGAATTCTTCAGGCTGATTACATTCTTGGTAAAAATCCCAAGGCCATTAGCTACTTAGTTGGTTATGGACAAAACTACCCAATCCACGTTCACCACAGAGGCGCCTCCATTGCCCCTATTTCAGTACTACATACTGCTGTTAGTTGTATAGAAGGATTTGAGACTTGGTATCGCCGCCCTCAGGCAAATCCCAATATTATCCACGGTGCCCTTTTGGGAGGTCCAAGCAAAACTGATGACTTCAGTGATGACAGGTCCAATTATGAACAAACTGAACCAACATTATCTGGTTCAGCTCCTCTTATAGGACTCTTCGTCAAGTTGCAGTCCCTCTCAGGCTATCCAGGTAAGCTTTTAAATAAAAATTTCAATTTCTAATCAAGATTTTCAAGCTTGTCCTGTCATACAGTTAGTAAGTTTGGCTTTAAATTACAGGTTCTTATCGTCATACATCACCAACACCATACCAGAAGCCTCCAGGTTGGTAACTATACTTTAAAGCATTAGAAAAGCCGAGACGAAGCTTGATTTTTGGTTCACAACTATTAAAAACTTACCACAAGTAATGACGTTTGTATTCTGCAGCTTCCTATCACCCACAGCCATCAACACCCTACTACAAGGCTCCAGGATCATCAAACTATAAAGCTCCAGGTTTGTACCATTAGCAATATGACATTGCACTTTCATTTCTCTTTTTATACTTTTTCGTGTCACCCACCACACAGAAGAAGGATAAAACCGAACAAATGAGGAAAAGCGAGAACTATAAATCAGAATACCAACCAAATTAAGATTAAAATCTTTATCATAGCAAGTTCTTTTCATTTTTGCAATGATACAATAATTAGAAAATTAAAAATTGACATTTCTTGCAGGTGCACCAGTGACATTCTTGCACTCCATAATTTCTACATGGACAATTGGTCCAACAACTTACTACAAGCACAGAGTGGTGGTGAAGAACACATCTCAAAAGCAAATCACAAATCTTAAGTTAATAATTGAAAACCTTTCAGGATCATTGTGGGGGCTTAGTCCATGCCCAGAGAAGAACACATATGAGCTTCCTCAATGGATTAAAATACTAAAACCTGGTTCAGAACTCACTTTTGTATATGTTCAAGGAGGTGCTCAAGCCAAGGTTTCAATAAAGAGCTACCACTAATAGAGAGCTGACCCGTTATTGCCCAATTTTCCTGAGGCTTTAATTCCTTACCAAGATATTTTTCTTTTCTTTTTCATGTTTGAACTATTGACATTTGTAACATGGCAATAAAGATGCTTTTTGCAACCATTGTAGTTTGTGAATTACTATTTTTTTTTCCCTCTTCTCTTCAACTTGCAAGCAAGAAAATGCATTTACTTCATTTGCTCGCCATAATGAGATAAATCGGTAGCACCTAGAGCTTCAATACAACAACTCACCAAATCATTACATAATAATTACGACCTACCTTGGTAATATATTCAACACAAGGATTTTTATCATGGAAAACTCCTTCCTCAAGGGAGTAAAAAAAACTACGACCAACCTTTGTGAGATTTGCCTCAAATCTCCACTTAAAACTCGAGCAAAAACAAAATAGACTAACGCCTTATTACCTTATCCTTCCTAGTACAATTGTCCCTTTCAAGATTCTACCATAATACCGCAATACCATAATATCAAAAGCCTTTACCACTCTAGGAACAAATACCTATTACAAAATGTTTAGTAAAGTAAAAGGTTACAATATTTCAAACAGAGAATCAGTCAAAGAACTAGAGAACTATGACACCTGCTTCCTTAGGAACATGTTCTCTTCGATGAAATTTGACTCTTCATGATGAAAACTATGGCTAAGAATAAATCTTGATATGTGTGAATAGAGTCCACCATCAATAGAATCAATGTGGCATATTATATAGGAGAGGTGATGTGTAATACCCCGTACTTTTGAGCTAAGATTTGAACCATTCGACTTCTGTCTTTGGTGGTTCTTTGGTTTTTGGAGGACCTATTTATGCTTGGAAGTATCATTTGTGTTTAAGTTAATTAAAGAATGGATAGATCAAGTTTGAAGGGGTTATGCCAAGTATGGTGTATGGTAGTAGGTTGCATGTGTGGGTCATACCTTGAGTCGCGGATGGGCTATGGAGTGAAGTAACTAATGTGCAACATTGGAGGAACCATGTATTTACCGTACATGGAAAGTACGGGATGTACCTTGGTTGTAGGTGGAAGGCGAGGCCCATACAGGGGAAGGTAAGAACCGTACATTTAGTTCTTGCACAAGGTCCAACTTCAAGCAAGTGCATCTCTCAATCTATGAAGAGTTAGAGACACATCTAACAAATTCTACCACAACCTACATAACAATTTATGCAAAATCAGAGAAGATGATATCGTACCCAATGTCTAATTTAGTTCAACGAACAAATCCAAGACCTAAAAATTAGTCCTTGACTCTAAGAACTTAGATCACCATAATGAAAAGATGAAGGGCCAATTAGGGGGGATCAAACACTATCAGAAAAGGCATAAAGTAACGTACCTGCATTTCATCCCTTGTTCTTAGGAGTTTGCTTGCTAAGTACCATGTGGTTTGGTACTCACCCTTTGCTTCTACAATTGTGTAGGTTACGAGCCTGGATCTTTGTGATACTCTCTATTCTCTTATGGAGATTTGTGAGGTAGATATTTGTCATCGCGATGGACCGTCTTACTTCTATTTATGATCTTGTTCTACTTTAGAGACAACATCATTTGCGACTTGTGTTTTCTTTCAAATCTATTGTAATACATTAGAGGCTTGTGAACGAGACCACAAGGTTTTGGGGGTTTTATTAAGTTGACTTAGTTATCCGCATTTATGATATTTTGAGATTTCAATCTGTTTTACATCTGTATTTTTTGTGATATTTGTGTTTTAGGTTGACTTATCTTGGTGGGATAAGACGATTTTCATCACATCCATTTTTGGGTCGTGAAAAATGCTATTAATGCCCCAGATTCATAGGTCTCACGTGTATACAAGTCATGTCTAGTAGAGTCTTGAGGATCTGCGGAGACATTTGTGGCTTATCTTCGAGAGGCTCTGGTGACTTTTAGGAATAATCTTCACTTCTTTAACTTCTATTGTGTGTCATTGGTCCGATCTGATTCTTATGGCTTCATTCCATTCTCTCACTTATAGTGATGACTTGTACGTGGTTCTTTATGGGAGAAGTTGATGTGTTGTGCATGGCTTGGATGTAGATTTGGTACTAAGGTGGAAGTGATAGACTTATGGAAATAATGTGTGGTTAGATTCAAATTGTTTAGCTATTCAAAGGGGTTGAGTAAGATGATGGATCAATGATACATATTCAGGATATTTGAATATTGAGATGAATAATGGTTTCAGGGACTTCATGAATGTGTTATCTTTTTCGGGTTAGTTACGCAGCATCGAAAATAATACTTTTGTGGTATATACGATATATGGAGTGGTTTGACGATTTGGAGTGGAATTATTAAAGGAACGACTAGATAATGAACATTGTAACTTTGGAAACTACAATTAGTAAGGTTGTCATAACATGTATGGGTTTCTTAGCGAATGATGTTGTGCCAATTGAGGTTAGAATCTTATAAGTGGTAGATTTACACTCATTTGGGGCCTATTTAATTCAACATTTAGTGTCCTCAATGCCTAATTATGTCCTATTCTGATAATATTTTGATGATGCTAAAGGACAATGCAATTATGAATACTTGAAATAAAGACCAAAAACATGGAAAAAAATGTAAACTCCACACTGTTCATCGCATAACCAAAATGGTGGATCACCCAACTGGTACAACCTCACCCAAAGTCACAATTGAAATTGTCAAGGAAGTTCAGTGAATTGAATGAAGAAACGACGACTCACCGAATGTAATGGGTGAACTGAATTACCATCGTCGAAGGTGACAGGACTTTGATAAAATATGAAGGATTAAAAGGCGAAAAAATGTGGTACTCAGCAATTCACCGGACATTAAATGCAGACTAAAATGTGATCACCAACTGAGGTTGAAACACATGAAGCCTAGATCAAGAGAAAGGCAAGCTAAGGAGCAAACAACGATCCGCCAAATCAGCTTGGCTAGCCTGACTAACATCGCCGAAGGGGTCACACAATGAATTTTGGGCCTAATTTTGGGAAAGTATAAATAGCCCAAAGGAGACTTTGGGAGAGAGGCTTTTACGGAAGAATTTTTTTGAAACTTTTAGAATAGAGTTTTGGAGTTCCTAACTTTGTATGCTCTTGAGAAAAACACTTTGAAAATTTTTAACTTTTGCTCTTGAATTTGACAAATTGAAGTTGAAATCAAAGTTGGTGTTGATTATAATTGCTTAATTTGATCACATCCATTACTTTCTTTATGATAGGTATAGTTTATTTACTTTTGTGATGGGTGACTAAAACCCCAACCCTAGGGGTACAATTATGGGGTTAGGTGTTGATTTAATGTAGTGGTTATTATGTTTTGCTCTGTTTTATTGTTGTTCTTTCATGGATTTGGACTAATTGACATGGGGTTAATTCATGGGTTAAGGTTGCAAACTTAATCCTAGTTTATATCTTTGATTGATGCTCAAAAGAAATTGACTGAAGTGGGTAATTAGTCTAATGCTTGCAATTTAGGTTTGATGTCTATGATTTTCTTGAAAGAGAAATTATGGGTGAGGTATATTTTCCCAAATCTGCTCGAAAGAGAAATTTCATAAGGTAGTGAGTTGATTTCTAAATCACATAAATGAGACCGAAAGAAGATTTTATGAATTGACACTATGAGATCGAGAGAAGATTAGTTTCATTTAAGATGACCCAGCCTATCCATGATTGTCCAGAACTATTTAGCAACACAATTACCTCTATTTGACATCAATTCTACTCCCCGCACCCCTAGATTGCTTTCTAATTGATTGATTCTCTAAAGTTTTAATTTAATTCTAACTCGTGATATCAAAATCTTTTTCGTATATTTGGTAGAACCATTAACCCACTGTTGTTACTTGCTGCAAATGAATTAATTTACAACCTTAAATTCTTGATAGAATTCCTTGCATTATATAACTCTATGCGGGGTTCTACCACGAGTCTTAATTTGGTATTCTTATTGACAACGATTACTTATTCTCTTAATATTTTTGAGGATAGTTTGAGCATTATTAAAAATGGCGCTGCACTGAGGAATGATGGCTAAGCATTCCATTTTAGAAAATAATTTGTAAATTGGCTTAGTTGTAGTAGATTGATGTTAGGTGTTGTGGTTTGCTGATTTGCAGGTATAAAACATGAGTGACCACTTTAGTGATAATGATAGTCATTATGGGAAAAATGACATTATGAGTGATTTGAATGATATGCACATAAACATCATTGAAACCACGGGAGCCATCCAGTTGCCTCATACAACAAGGAGGACAGTCTTTTCATCTAATCGAAACAATGTCACAACTGCTCTAAATGAGAAGAATGTTCAGAGGTTTTGATCATTGATTAATAACGTTTCAAAGACCCTTCATCCAATTCTAAGCGTCAACGATTGTTAATCAGTATAATAACCTAACTAAATGAGTTTGGGTCGAATCCCACAGGGAGCGGTACGTGTTTAAGATTCAATAGGAAAGTACAAATATGTTCAAGTTAGCCAAAGGAATAGACATTATCGAATAGAAACATAATTCAAATTAAGGGGTGACACGAATGTCAAATAAGGGGGTTTTGGTTTTAATTAACTACAACAGAAACAACTAACACAAAAATAAAAATAATGAGACGGGTTCTTGGGATGTGATTCGATTATAGGCTAATGTAGACAAATGGGTAATTGCAACTGTCAGGAAATAGGTGTAAATTAGTGAATAAGCTAGACTATAGAGGGGATAAATTTTCTCTCGAATAATTTACCCCGAATCAAGTGGATTTCTCTCGAACATCAACAAGCATGCAAAAATAAGAACAACCTACACTTTAGTTCATTCACTCTCTCGAGCTGAATGTGTGGAAAAAGGGTTTAGGATTCACTCTCTCGAGCTGAACCCATGACAACCCAATACCCACAGACATCAATCAATAATCTTGGTTTTAAAACCTCTCTCTCGAGTAAGCCAAAAACACGAAGGTAGAACTGCATTTGCAACTATAATTCTTTAAATTAACCACAATTAATGATTGAAATCACTTCTACATAGTATTTAAACTAACAATTAGCAATACTCATAAACTAAATTAACCCATAATCACATGATCACACCCCAAGAATTGGGGTTTTAGCTAGACATCATAAAAAGATAAAAATCGTTACCAAATTGAGTTTCCATCAACTGGGAAAGATTAATCTCGTCTTTACAAAGGTCCAAATTGAAGAATCTCAAAGACCCACTTCCAATTTCTCAAAAGTGAAAAACTTCAATTCTTCAAAGCTAAGGAAGAACTTGTCTCAATACTCAGGATTCTCTGTCAAAAACTTAGAACTCAATATTCAATAATAATATGATAATTATTGATACTAAACTAAATGCTCAAAAATGTATTTATAGTCACCAAAAATATGTTGCGAAGAGCCATTCGGCACAGTAAGTCAGGCTCGCCGATCCACTCGGTGATGCGCCCTTTAGCCAATTTCATCGCCTTTCTGTCTTGGCCTTCAGCATCCTTAGGGGCAGTAACTTTGTGCGATCCAACACTGCATTGCGGAACCTCTCAGCGATCCGCCGAATGCTCCTTTCTCTCGCCGACTTGATTTTTCTCCTTCAGGGCTTGTCACATTGGAACTTTAGGTGGTCAAATGGCCACTCGATGACTCGCCAAACGGACTTGGCAATCACCATGCTCTCTTTTCTTCCTTCTTTCAGCTCGCTTCGTTCCTTTTTGCAATTAGTGTCCTTGCTTTGTTCCTCAATCCAAATACTTGGAAATCAAGGATTTTACATCAGTTATTTGCACAAAATAAGCATTTGAGGACACTAAATCTATCCAAATAAAGCCCTAAATGAGTCCAAATCTTGGACTCATCAACACCCCCAACTTAAACTTTTGCTTGTCCTCAGGTAAAACTCAAGTTCAGCAGTTAAAAAAGGATGCCTCAAAATGTGCTACACAAGACTCAATCATGAATGCACAAAACAAGACTCAATTTACTTATGCAAGGATCAACTGTGCACTCAAAGATTCAATTGTAACTCACGAGTATCAAAGATTCTCAAGTTCACAATACTTGCTTCAAATGCAAGTTCAAGCTCAACAAAGGTACTCAAATGCCCTCACACAAAGATGATTCCATATTCACACACAATTTGTTCAACAATTTATAGCTCCGGAATCACAACAACTCTCACACTCACAAAGATGATCACATGCATGACTCCACCCATATGTTTGCCCTTATTTTCCAATCAACATTCATTTCAGCTCACTTAAGATCAAAGAGGTCTTTTCAAGGCTTGTAACGGGGCTGAGTGTAAAGATATGATCATTTAGGCTCAGTGGCTATTATCCTCATGAAATGTGGTATGAACAACACTTCCTTTCCCTTTCTTCATCATTCTCATTCATGCTCAAAATTCACCCTATTATTCTCTTTCCATGGAATATCGGACACCCCATTTGTTTTGTAACTTTAACAACTTTATTCCACTACTTTTTCATTCTTTTTGTTTTCTTGTTCTCTTTTTTTTTGTATGGAGGGGTTTCATCTTTCTCAAAACCATGGGTTAAGGGGGACTTCTTTGCACT
The DNA here is from genome assembly GCF_000226075.1 of Solanum tuberosum. NCBI lineage: Eukaryota > Viridiplantae > Streptophyta > Magnoliopsida > Solanales > Solanaceae > Solanum > Solanum tuberosum. Next base: position 1,092,726 of record NW_006239110.1, read on the forward strand.
TCTTGATTTACCTTCTCTTTTCACCACACCCAAGTTGGCTATTCAAACAAACCACACTTCATGAGGATTAAGGGTGAAGGGATAAAAAGAGGTCTCATTTGCATCAAGTTTCTTCCAAGAAAAGGCTAAGGTAGGGTGCTCAAGCAAAGTTCACACACTCACAAGGTAGGTCACAAAAGAGGTATAATGTCAAATTGTTTCACTCTTTAAAATTGTTGCCTAAGATCATTTTAAGAGCTTGCATCACTTAGTCAACCAGACCAACGGGGCAAATTCTAGGTGTCATCACACATGGCTCACGGTAAGCTCATCACACAAGGCATTGACACCAATGTCAAACAAGACTCCACACTTTTGTTAGTGTGCAATGTTCATCACAAGTGACTCAATTCGATAATCGTCTAGTCACAACGAGATGCAAGAAGTTCACATATTGCCTATGCAACTTCATTTGGCCTCATCATAGCCGCACATTCATGTTTGTTAAATTGAGAGCACCATTCAAGTCATCGGTATTGATCATAACCGATACTCAAATTTGCACAAGAACAACCACATTCAAAAATAATCAAAAGGGTGGCAATTTTTTTTAGAAGGGTCCAAAATCCATTTTCAATTAAAACAAGGAGCCACAAGCTCAAATATCCACAACACAGTGCCAAAACATAATATATAGCACAAAACCCAATATATACAGAAAATATCATCAACATAAGAGGTAGGTATGGAAATACCTCACCCCACCACAAACAAAAAGCAATTTGTCCTCAAATGCAGTAAAACACTAAAAATCAATAAAAGTGACAGTGTGGGAGGTAAAGAGAAGTCCTGTCTATGTAGTCGCTCTATCTGTCGGAGCATCAATGCCCGGTGTAGTAGCAGCAGCACTCGATCCACTAGGGCCTGCCATGGACGTCTCTATCAGCGATGTATGGATCACCGACTGGACAATCGTCTCCTCCAGATCTGATAGGTCTCCATATATGCTCTCCTCCCTCACCTCTATCTTCTCTTCATCGATCTCTGCCTCTGACTCATCAGCTATTATATCATCCCGATGTACGTCTCCGGTGGTGGTCGGAGGAATCTCAGAAGTCGCTGGGGCATTCATATCATCCGCTGCCTCCAATAGTGAAGTGAACTCTGTGGACTTCAAGTAGTCCACATCCTTCCTCAAATCTGCAACCTCGGCTTTCAAAGCCGTCACCTCCGAAGTATCCCCATGTCTGCTCTCACAAGTCTTAACTCTCATTGTGAGAGTGTGAATAGATGCTCGTAGGGGAGTCAGTGGAACTAGGATAACACTCTCAATCATCCATGGTACTGCAACCTCCAATCGAGTAGCCCTCACATCCGCATAATGTGTTAAGTGTCCCATCTTCATGAGCATGGCCTGAGTGATCTTGGTCGGCTGAGGAGCAGTAGAAGTACCAGGAGTCTGGGAGGAAGTGGAGGTACCTGAAGGCCCGGAGTAGGCAAATGTGCCTCTGCAGGTATTGAGTCAATGTCCACCTCTGGGGATGCATCTACCGGGGTTTCTCTCTTCCTGTTAGCCTTCTCCCGAGTGTACTCGGCCTCTAAATGCCGAATGTCTGTGGAGGATGTGGGAGTGACCTCAATATCTCTCGTCTCATCACGAGGAACTCCAGCATGTCGACACATCTCTGTAATCAGCACTGGGAATGAAAGGGATGTTTGATGTTGTTTGGCCCTCATGGTCATCTCCTGCTCTATAAGGAGTCCCATGTTGATGCTCCTCCTAGATATGATCGACCCAAGGCAAGCGACCTTGGGATGCCAGAGGATAGACTCGTTCTGGGGGAAGGCATGATGGAGCTGCTGATGAATTCGAACCAATACCAAGTAGCAATATTCAGGTCCTTCTTCTCGATGAGGGCTCCTGCCTCGATCCACCTCGGGGTGGTATCAGAAATCAAAGGTGCAAGCCAGCCTTTTAAATCATCTAGGGACTGAGTAATAGGCAAGCCCTCATATGCAAGTGTAGCATCTAGAGCCCTGTTAAGTACAATTTTAATGTACTTATTGCTGTACCCTACTTCCTTTCCTTGGACCATGACAAACTTCATTGGTCTGAAAGAACTGGCCTTTTTCTTGCCCTTGGGTACCAAGTCACTGTATGCTGTGTAGAACTCCTGGACCCATGTAGGAGTATAGGGGCCTCGGGGATTGGTGAACTTCTCGAACCGGTGAAACTGGAGGGTGTCCCTCACAGTGGAATATTTACCCACTAAGCCCTCAGTGGATAGCAGCTTCTTCTCTAGAATTGTCCTCAACCCATTGACTTTCAATCTGTTAAGTAGCTGGGGAGGAGGAATCTGTATTGGGGGCACTGGGGCCACATGTGGTGCCGAAGTTGGCACTGTATCAGCTGTAGGAAATGTGGCTGCTAGAGGCTTCGATGAGTTTGGGCGAGACCTAGCACGAATCTCCGCCCGCCGGGACTGTAGAGGCTGGTTATCCTCCGGCTCAGATAATGCAGCTTGGGAGTCAAAGGACTCTCCCTCACTGCCGGAGTTATGCTCCAAAACATCAGATATGGGCCTCTTGCCCCTGCCTTTTCCATCCCTTTAAGGCTCTTTCCTTCCCTTTTTAGGAGGATTGTCCCCCCCTTCATTTATCACTATGCCCCGCTCTTTTACCGGTGCAACATGTTGAGGTTGGTTCTAGCCATATCTGTAAAAACATCGAAAAGAGTTAGATTCATTTCAAAAAAAGTTGCAGAAAAATAGTTGCAGACAGACTCGCCGAACCGATCGGCGAGTCGCCGAATCACTTTGGCGAGCGAAGCCGGGCTCGCCGAAAGGATTGGCTAAAAAATTCTCAGAAAAATTGGCATGTCGACGATGGAAGGGGCCTTTCGGTGAATCACCGACAGCATTCGGTGAGCAAGGACTAGCCCGCTGAATGTTACAATGTATTTTAAGGGTTAGGGGCGCAGAAAGGGCGATCAATAAATACGATCGGTGAGTCGCTGAGTGCACTCGGCGATCTCAAAATTCTCGCCGAAAGTTAAAGAACCCAAACTCAATTTTAGTATGAAATTAAAGGCGATCAAGGGGGATTCGGCGAACCGCCGATTTGTTCGGCGAGCTCTACCCAGCTCTCCAAGCTACCCAACGTGCCTACTTTCAACCCCGACTTCCAAATTCAACCCCGCAGCCCCCGAAAACAAAATCAAAGTATACACTAGTTCAATTAAACTAAGACCCATAAGAACCATGACCCCAGGATACTCAGACTTCTCTCGGTTTGGCCAAATTTGGCCATTTGATGACTTTAGCCCTTAAGAATGATGTCAACCGCTCCATCATTGGGCAAAACACGTCACTTGGCACAAATGTGGGTTACTCAGACTTCACCCGACTAGACCCAACAACATTTTTAGCACAGCCCAACAATTTAGAATGGGAACAACCTCAACTGGACCGACTCTTGGGGTATATTCTTGAAGGAGAACGACCCGTAAACATCAACAAAGTTTCTTATGTGCTCATGGGGATCCTCATGAGCCAACCCACAAAACAACCCTTTCAATTGCAAGAGCTGCAACATGGTACATGTAATATGGAACACATCGTTCCTTTCAGCTGGAGGCAAGTGAATGGCACCAATTCCACCCATTAGATAAGGGTCATTAACATTAGGCTCGTTGACATGGTTGAGGTTGCCGATGTCATCTTGGTGGCCCACTTGTCTACCATTGCTTCCGTTCACACTCATTTTCTCTGTTTAAAATAGCAACACACAAACCAAAACTGAAAGTAAGTAGATTCAACTATGACTAACAAGAACAAAATTCAACTGAACCAAAGAATCTTAACCAACACCACTCCTCGGCAGCGGTGCCAGTTTGATTAATAACGTTTCAAAGACACTTCAGCTAATTCTAAGCGTCAACGATCGTTAATCAGTATAATAACCCAACTAAATGAGTTGGGGTAGAATCCCACAGGGAACAGTACGCGTTTAAGATTCAATAGGAAAGTACGAATATGTTCAAGTCAGCCAAATGAATAGACATTATCGAATAGAAAAATAATTCAAATTAAGGGGTGACACGAATGTCAAATAAGGGGTTTTTGGTTTTAATTATCAACTACAGAAGTAACAACTAACACAAAAATAAAAATAATGAGACGGGTTCTTGGGATGTGATTCGATTATAGGATAATGTAGACAAATGGGTAAATGCAACTATTAGGAAATATCTATGAATTAGTGAATAAGCTAGACTATAGAGGGGATAAATTTTCTCTCGAACAATTTACCCCAAATCAAGTTGATTTCTCTCGAACATCAACAAGCATTCAAAATAAGAACAACCTACGCTTTAGTCCATTCAGTCTCTAGAGCTGAATGTGTGGAAAAGGGTTTAGGATTCACTCTCTCGAGCTGAACCCATGATAACCCAATACCCATAGACCATCAATCAATAATCTTGGTTTTAAAACCTCTATCTCGAGCAAGCCAAAACACGAAGGTAGAACTGCATTTGCAACTACAATTCTTTAAATTAAACCAAAATTAATGATTGAAATCACTTCTACACATCATTTAAACTAACAATTAGCAATACCCATAAACTAAATCAACCCATAATCACATAATCACACCCCAATAATTGAGGTTTTAGCTAGACATCATAAAAAGATTAAAATCGTTACCAAATTAAGTTTTGATCAACTGGGTAAGATTAATTTCGTCTTTACAAAGGTCCAAATTGAAGAATCTCAAAGACCCACTTCCAATTTCTCAAACGTGAAAAACTTCAATTCTTCAAAGCTAAGGAAGAACTTGTTTCAATACTCAGGATTCTTTGTCAAAAACTTAGAACTCAATATTCAATAATAATATGATAGATATTGATACTAAACAAAATGTTCAAAAATGTATTTATAGTCGCCAAAAATGTGTTGCGAAGAGCCATTCGGCGCAGTAAGTTGGGCTCGCTGATCCACTCGGCGATGCACCCTTTAGCCAATTAATCGCCTTTCTGTCTTGACCTTCAGCATCCTCAAGGGCTGTAACTTTGTGCGATCCAACACTACATCATGAAGCCTCTCGGTGATCCGTCGAATGCTCATTTCTCTTGCCGACTTGATTTTTCTCCTTCAGGGCTTGGCACACTGGAACTTTAGGCGGTTAAATGGCCACTCGGCGGCTCGCCAAATGGACTTGGCGATCACCAGACTCTCTTTTCTTCCTTCTTTCAGCTCGCTTCATTCCTTTTTGCAATTAGTGTCCTTTCTTTGTTCCTCAATCCAAATACCTGGAAATCAAGGATTTTACATAAGTTATTTGCATAAAATAAGCATTTGAGGACACTAAATCTATCCAAATAAAGCCCTAAATGAGTCCAAATCTTGGACTCTTCAACCATGATGATCCTCATGAACACTTAGAAATTTTGTGGATATATGTAGACTGTTTGTGTTCAAGAACATCTCACAAGAGTTCATAAAGTTGAGATTATTCCTGTTCTCTTTGACAAGTGAAGCTACAATATGGTTTGCTGAATTGCCAAATGATTCTATCACTTCTTGGGAGGAGTTTACTGAAGCTTTCTTCGAGAGATTCTTTCCTCCCTTAAAAATGGTAAATCTTAGGAGCAACATCCAAAATTTTAAAAGAACAGTTGTTGAGCCTCTACATGAGACATGTGTGCGGTTTCAGAAATTTCTTCTGCAATATACAACACATGATGTTCCTGACAATTTTCTACTGAAGTACTTTTATTGCATGCTTGATTCAGGCAATAAAGGCTTGACTGATCAACTTATTCAAAGTGGGCTGATGCGACAATCGTTTGACATAGTAATGATGTTTTTAGATGACATGACAAAATTTTACCGAGCATGGCATAGTAGAGAGGATCAAGTATCTTATCAATAATGGGGCATGAGAAAGGATCAAATGGAAAAAATAATGAGTGTTATGAAAACATGGCTAAAATAATGATCTAACTTGACTTGTTGTCTAAACATGTCATGGGAGGTGGACTTAAAGCTACGACTGCGGCTGGTACAAGCATTGGACAATTCCCAGATGATTCCAAGTTTGAGGTATTATATAATGAAGAAGTACAATACTTGGGAAATCAAATAGGGGTTCTCACCCGAACTACCAAAGGCAAGGTAGGAACCAAGGTTGAAACAAGGAACGTGACAATGGTTAGAGAGATTAAAGTGGAAATTGGAGAGATACAAAAGTTGTAAAGGACAAATATATTCCCCCTCATGATCGCTCTAAACTAAAAGAACCATCTGTACCGAAGGGAAATCGCACTAATGAAATGCTTACAAGGATTTTCAACAAGGTTGAATGGTCTGAGGTGTTGAATGGTTGAAAAATGGCTTCTCCACCTTAACTCATTCGGTGTCAATCAAACAACTTAAAACCCAGCTATACAAACTCTCCACTCATCTCAATCCAAGGCAAAATGGGACTTTGCCTAGTGACACTGTCCTAAATCCCAATAATAATGGATGTTGAGTAAGAATTTTGTCGTGCCATGACGTTAAATAAGACGCTTCCTGGGAGGCAACCCAGTCTTTAGTTTATTTTATTGCTTTCAATAATGGGTATTATGAGTGCAGGTTGAAATGATGTCAAAGTGTTGAGAAATGTAAATTGGGTGATGCCAAGATCAATTCGGCAATCCACCAAATGCATTAAGCGGACATATTCATGTCTGTATTCTGGGCTTGAAAAATTGAAAAAAATGTACTGTCAACTTAGGCGGTCTGAGCTCCAATTAGCGATCCACTTAAGTTCATTAAGCGGATGCCATCGAGTTTGACGAATAAACCTTCAGGTTTGGTATCCATTCTGGCCTCATCGATGAGATTTATCTCCTTCGGTGATTCACCGAATGCATTAGGCGGTGTTAGTCGCAGTCCGCGGAGTGGGTCTGATTTAAGTAAGCCTTGAGTCTTTTCAAGTTTAAAAACAAACCCTTTCATCTCTTTGTGCTTATTTCCCTCCTAAACTCCCAAATACCATCATTTTAGTGTTTTATACCTCATTTCACTTACTCGGAGTGCTTTGGATTGCTTGCATCTCGATCCCAACCCTAGTTCCATCGATTTTGTACTTTGCGACTATCTTTGAAGTTGGCTTTAGATTTCTATATTGTTGTTGGTATGGGATTGTTGTTAATTTTGTTATGTCATTGTTTAATTTGTATGTGTAATGCTAAATAAATCATATTGAACTATGCCCATGAGTTAAATATTTGATTTTGTGCCTAAAATTTCCAAAATTGATTGTGTTGGTTAAAATCTGGAATTGAACCCTTGTTTGTACTGGGTCTTGGTTGCAATAAACATGGGTTATGATTTTCCTAGTGTTGCCTCGATTTCCTGAATTTACCTAATGATAGATAGAGTGATGACTTTCTTAAGGGAAAAATCATCATTTTGGGTAATGCTTTGTGATATTTGGGGGAAGTCTGAGTACCCATGGGTAGAAAAGCATGTGGTTAGATTATGAAACACATTAAGAATTAGTTATTGTTGCATATTGTGGTTGAAGTTTTGAAAATAGGAACTGGGTTGAACACTACCTGTTCGGTGGGCTTGCTTTAGCTCACCGAGGTAGTTAAGCGAATTGTCGAGTAAGCCCTAGATTGCCTTTTATGCTTTGATATGTGACCTAGGGTACTGTTCCATTTGGCAAGCTTGTATTAGTTTACCGAAACCTACTCAATGTATCACCAAGTGGGAGTGAACATTGCCCTTTATGCATGTTCATTTTAATTTTACACTGTCACTTTCGGTGGACTTGTCTTAGTCAACAAAAACCAATTCACTATGTCGCAAAGTACGAGATGACTCTGCCTTCCATGCCTATGTTTTTTGAAATCGTGCACTGTCAACTTCGGCGAGCTTACCTAAGCTCGTAGGTCAATCACCTTCCCAATAGGCGAGCCTCAGAACTTAATTTTGAATTGTGTTTTACCGATTCTATGTTTGAATGATTGGGCCTTGTAGGAAATGGCTAGAACAAAAGAAAAGAGGGTAGTAACTTCTAACACGGAGTTTGAGAGTGAATCTCCTTTCCCTACTCCTCATAAGAGAAACAAGGATATAGAAATCAACGAGCCATCTGAGGCTACTCGCCAACAACAAACTACTCTGCGCTTCTTTACGCGTGTGAGTGAGCAACCTAACAAAGTGGTTGCCAGAAAAAGAACGGACATCAGGTCCAAGTTGGTTCAGCCTCCTCTAGCTTAGTCCCATATCTCACATGTTCTCCTAATCAATGCTCCAAGGGCCCTCAACAGGCTCAAGACTGCTGGAGAACACACAATTTTATAGGAGAGACGACTTTCCACAGATGGAGTCATAAGTGACTACCCGACCATCTTGGGTACTTTTTAGTTTCATAGGTTTGAGGTGTTTAGAAAAGCTCAACGTCCTTGTGTTCAATCTTGGGTCCAAGAATTCTACACAACCTATATACATACCTTACCAAAGAAGAAGAAGGGCATAGTTTGGTAGCCCTTGGAAGAAGTAAAATTGTGTGGCAAGATGGTACAATGCCACACATGTGCAATCAACACTGCCCTGGGCACTCTAGAAAATCGAGCTAAGATGTTTAAACTCCGGATGCAGCATGACCTTGATTCATTTAAAGGTTGGCTAGCACCTCTGATTTTTGATGCCTCTCCTCCATGGATGGCTGACGGGGAAAAAATAGAGAAGAAATAAGTGAATGTTGGAGCCTAATATTGGTTTGGATTCATAAGAAGAAATATCACGCCTTCACAAAATGAATCAAGCCTCTGGCACCCAAAGGCTGTCTTAGTTGGCACAATTATTGATAGGGAGAAGATAAATGTGGGGTTGATTAATGTAGATGAGCTGTTGATGAGGGATAGACAAGAGAAGAACTCTCTACCTTTCCCGGTCTTGATCACATAACTATGTGAGACTTCGAGAGTTCCTTTCCGGGAGAGGACTGATGTGAGGATCACCCCTGCCTCCTCCAATGACATACATAAGATCAAGGTAGATTACTTGTGAGATGATGTAGCTCAACGAAACCGCCACCGCACTACAACAATAAAGGCTTTTAGCGGCAATACAAATAGCCACTAAAACTTTTACCGGCATTTAGTTAATTTCCATTGGATCCAATATCGCTAAAGGATTTAGCGACAATTACAAAGAGTGCCGGTGAAGGTACCAACTATTGCCGCTAAAAGGTTTCAATTTTAGTGGCATTTATTTAGCGGCAATAACAATAGCCACTAAAACCACCTAGAATTTACATCTTATATTGTCACTAATGATGCACCTTATTAGCAATAAAAATGCTCACAAATTGAAAAATACTAATATTAAGAAATGATGTGTTTCATTAAAATCACAATAAACAAAAAAAACAACTATTTATTCATTATCTTTTAATGTTAACAAATAACAAGAAAAAGGTATTGAAACAATTAAAATATAAAGAAAAGAGTTATTAAGAGAAGGTAAATTAACTGTTAATATCATTATATCTTTCAACCATTATAGTTGAAAACATATCGCGAGGTATTCCTTCACTTTGTCAGCGAGAGGGAAACAATAGTCGGTTTCAATTGCTATGGCCAACACATTCTTGTAGGTGTTGGTGAACAAATGTGGTGCTGCAAATAAAATACAGTAGGAGAGGGCATAATTCCAAGTTTGGCAAGAAGGGCGGCTTCAGAGGAACCAACTTTATCACCCTTATTGATGAGCTTCGTAGGGGTGATAATTTCAAGAGTACCCTTGTTAATTTTAGTAGGAATGTTGAGCATCTGGAAGAATATATTGTAAGGTAAGGAGAAATAACTTCTTAGTAGACAAGTGAAAATCAAAATCCTTTGGAGCATGAGAAAAGTACCTTGAAGAAAGAGGTCTAAGAGGGGTCAAGACCAGATTTTCCAGGAGGGACAACAACATCAACATTCAACGAGAGACACCAAACCAACACGAGCAGGTGCTCCAACATGTTAGCATAAATGGAGGACAAAAACTCCAGCATAAAATATAATATAATTAAGGACGGAAGGAAACATAGTATAGATAAAACTCAGAATCAATTCAAACATCCAAAATGACCTTTTCTGAACTTCCCAATATTACTTGTAAAAAGTTGATAGTAAAATCTATTTTGTATGTTTGCAGTCGCATAAGATAGTTATGCACGTGGTGAAATACTTCATATACGTTAGCCACAAAACGTAGTCCTTGGTGTTAATTAATTAGTTATCATCAAACAGGGTAGAGGAAACAAAGAAAGCACATAGACTCCTCTATCATAGAGAAGCATGGAACCATGAGCAAGATCTTGTTTTAATTTTGGCGAGAATCGTGTAAGTTGACTATAAAATTAATTCTATTTTTATCTTAATTTGGGAAAGAATCTTGTTGTATAGGAACAATCTTGATCAAGAAATTTTTGTCTGAACATCACCCCTTTTCCATTGTCATACTGCACATGTTAAACTCAAGTCAAACTTACAAATTAATAATCGGTCAATCTAAGAAATTAGAGTCAAAGTATTGCAAATATCTATTATCACTTAACCAAATTGTCCTTCGCGAGATAAGAAGTGCAAAATCTTTGAGAAAGCAAATCAACCTGATCTAGAGAGTAAATTAACTAGCTCCGGTGCAATGGAAATTTGGTTGTACCCGGAATAACCATCTAAAAAGAAATACCATCCACGCCCCCAAACCTATCAAGCATTTGACCCATAAATGACATAGGAAAATGGTCTTTCAGTCCATGCATTCAATTTCCAGTAGTCCATGCATACACTCCACCCGGTGACCAGTCTTATAGGCACTAGTTTTCTTTTTTCATTTGGAACTACCGTAATTCCTCCTTTCTTTGGCACACATTGCATGGGACTCACCTATCTGCTATCCGCAGTGGGGTACACAATACTCGCATCAAGCCACTTGATGATTTCTTTCTTCAACACTTCTTGCATTGGTGGGTTTAGCCTCATTTGATGCTCAACATTTGGTTTGCATTCACTATCCAATTGTATTTTATGAGTGCAAATTCCGGAGAGGGGGGGGGGGATGCCCATATTATCAACAATTGTCAATCCAATAGCTTTAATGTATCATTTCAACACATCAACAAGTAATTTTACTTGCCACTCAAGAAAATCTATAGCAATGATGATGGGCAAGGTGTTACTTTCCCCCAAAAATACATACCGAAGGTGGGATGGGAGTACTTTCAACTCAAGCTTTGGTGGCTCTTCGATGAATGGTTTAGCGGGGGGACTTTCTTGATTTTTAAGATCAATGTCGAGCTTCAATGGATTCTTAGAGTATGAACCTAAACCTGATAGAGCAGCCACAACTTCATCATAACCTTAAACTTCATCCTCATCATAATTTGAAAGGACGACATCGAGAGGTTTTCCCACACAAAACACCTCACTTACACTAGCCGCTACCTCATCAATCACATCAAGGGTTGAAACTACATTAATGTTACTCGGTTGCTTTATCGATTTTCACACACTGAAAGTAAACTCTTCATCATTTACCGAAAATTTTGATTCACCACTTTCAACATCCACAAGGGCTCTTCCGCTAGACAAAAATGGCCTACCTAATATAATAGGCACCTTATCATCAATCTCACAATCCAAAATGACAGAGTCGGCCGGAAAAATGAACCTATACACTTTCACCAATATATCATAAAGTATGCCAATGAGATGCTTAATAGATCAATCAGCCATGAAAAGACGCATTGTTGTGGATTTAGGTTCACCCAACCTAAGTTGTTTGAAAATGGCATACGACATCAAGTTAATACTTGTCCCCAAGTTACACAAAGCTTTGGAAAACTGAAGTATCCTAATAGTACATGGAATAGTAAATGCCCTCGGATCAGCTTTCTTGATAATCACATTGCTTGTCATGATGGCACTACAACTATGAGATACCTCCACCGTTTCAAAATCCATACTCCTTTTCTTGGTGACTAGTTCTTTCATGAACTTTCAATAGCCCAGTATCTCCAACAACACTTCCACTAAAGGAAGATTTATAGACAGAGTCTTGAACACAAATATAAAATTTTGAAACTTTGCATCTTCATCCCGCTTTTTGAGTCTTTGAGGGAATGGTGGACTGACTTTGGGCAACAGTTTAATACGCTTTGAAGAAGAAGCAGCCTTATCATGAGATGTTTGCAAGTCCTCGGTGGTGAGTTGTTTTGGACTTTCCTCAACCTCTTTAGATGTGTCATTTTCTGGTGCTTGGTCGGATTTCTCTAAACCAACGGCCTCATCTCCTTCTTTACTAGTGGTTGCCTTACCATTCACTTTCACATTGCCACCTATTGATTTCCCACTCCGAGTCAACACCGCCAAGCATTTATCATGATTAACCTTTGAATTAATCATCATATCATCTGCATACTTATCTTGCGGCTTGGATTCTAATTGAGCTGAAAGTTGACTCATTTAATATTCAAGTTTCTTGATAGAATTCGAGTTTACTTCAATGTTCAAGGATGAGAAGTCAGCCTTCATTTATTGCAGCATTTCGTCGGATCCTTTCACCTTGTTTAGAATGTGGGATGACAAATCATCCACCTGAAAGCTTCTAGAATTGTCCTTAGATTTTGGGCTATCACCCATGTGCTTGTAGCGAGCATCATAGTCATCTTCTCTCTTCCAAAAGTTATTTTGGTCAGGCCAATCTCAATTGTAAGTTCTCTGTCCATCCTCACTGTATGTGTACCAACCTTGATTCCCGCCCGCTTTTAAAAAACCCGGGAAAGAGCCCTTCTCTAGTCTTTTTCACCTCTTTGTTTTCATGAATACCCCCCATGACCTGTTTTGTTAATAATTCCAGCTGGGACATCATCTTGGCCATGTTTTCATATCGCTCTTAGTTCTTCTCCACTTATTATTTTGTTATCCTAAAGTTTAAAGGAGACACTTGATCTTCTCTAGTTTACCAAGCACGATTGATTTTTGTCATCTCATCAAGAAGAGTAGATGCTATATCGAACAGTTGTTGCATGATTCCTCCTCGAATAAGCTGGTCAACCACACCTTTGTTGACTGAGTTGAGGCTCCAATAGAAATATTGTAACAACACATTACTTGGGAGTCCATGAGTTGGACATTGGAGCAACAACTTCTGAATCCTCAACCATGTCTCATGGATTGGTTCACCATCCACTCGCTTAAACTTCTGAATATTATCCTTTAACTTCACCATATTTGAGAGAGGGAAAAACCTTACATAAAATTCATCAGTGAGCTCCTTCCAAGAAGAGATTGAATCCCTTGGTAAATCAGCCAACCACTTCGTTGCCTCCCCCATTAGAGAAAAGGGAAAGAAACAAAGTCGGACGACTCCTGAGTGATGTTCTTGAAAGAAAATGGCCCACATACATCCATTAAGTTTCGGATGTGGTCATGAGTTCCTCAGTAGCAAGAACTCCAAAGAGACCCTTCATTTGCAACAACTGCAATATAGTGCTAGTCACATGAAACACCGCATTACTCACAATCGGAGGCAATCGAATAGCACCCGCACTTCCCAACTGATCTTTATTGACATCGTGTAAGTTACCGATGTCATCTTTGTGCCCAAGTTCGCTATCATTGCTCCTGTTAACACTCATCTCTTCACCTGTTTACTAGCAACCATCAAAGTACAAAAATAAGTTATTCAACTAGAACAAAATAAGTTCACACCTAAACTTTAGTAAAAAAATTCTAAACACCACTCCCCGGGAGCGACACCATTTTTGATAACGCTCAACTACACTTCATCCGATTCTAAGTGTAGGCGGTCGCTATCAAGTATAAACCCAACTAAGAGTTGGGGTCGATCCCACAGGGAGTGATACAGTAAAGAATTCAATTACGAAGTGATATAGTGTTCTAATCGTTTGTAGATGTAGATATTTTTGAAAAAATAAAATAAATAACAAGGGGTTGACAATTTATGTCAAATGGGGAGATATGTGTGACAGTTAACCACTACGAACAACCGGGAGAAACCAAGTAGAGGGTAGTTCTTGGGAGTGTAATCAATTGAGTGCCATTTTCGCTAAATGGGTGATTTTTATTTACCAAAAAATGTTGACTCTTAGTGGGTAGGTTAGGCTTTAGGTGCAATAGTCATTTCTCAATCAACTATCACGAATCAAGCGAGTTCTCTCGAACCTCGACAAACATAACACATATAAACAACCGAATACCTCAATCAATCTACTTTTTCAAGCTAGATTAGTAGGATTGAATTTAGACCCACTTTCTCAAGCTAAGTATACAATAACCTAATCTCTACAATCATTAACCACTAGTTTTAACTCTAAATCTTCTTTCTCAAGCAAGCTTAGAATGCTAGGTTAGAATTGCATTTGCAACTACAATTCATCAATTAAAACTCAACTATTAACTGAACCCACTTCAAATCAACAACAAAATCAGTAAATACTGATACCCATAAGCTAATTGAAAAATTCAATCACATAATTACACCCCCAAGAATGGGGATTTTAGCCAAACATCATAAAGAACAAGAAATTGTTACCAATTATGTTTTACATCAGCTTGGGCAACAATCCACAAGTCTTCGAAATGCTCCAATTAAAGCTCAAAATCAAAATAAACCCTAAATCTCTACTCAAAAAGTCAAAGAACAATGTTTAGAATGTTAGGGATCAAAAACCTAGAACTGGACAATGAGGGAACCCATATACTTCTTTTAAAATTTACATTTATACGTTCCCAGAATTTTAGCTTTAGAGTCATTCAGCTAAATAAGTCGGGCATTGCCAACCTGGTCGGCGACGAATCGAATGCTCCATTCCATTTGCCTTCTTGAATTGAATTTTTACCCTTTCTTTGTTGTAACTTTAGGAGATCGAGGTAGGGCTTGCCGACCTGTTAGACAATGCGCAAAGTGCTTCTCTTCTCGAATTTTTGGCTTGCCTTTTCACCAACTACTTTGTAACCTTTGGCGGTCTAAATTGGCATCGCCGACCATTTCAGCGACTCACCAATATACCCATCCAATCGCCAAGTTGGTCTTGTCCATGGGCTGGCCTGCTGGAACTTGAGGCGAGCTGAAGGTCCACTCGGGGACTTGCCGAGTAGCTTTGGCGAGCATCAACCTTGCTTTTCTTCAGCTTTTCCAGTTTTTTCACTCCTTTTTTCTCGGTAATGACCTTGCGTTGCTCTTTTTCCTTAATTGCTACAAATTAGCATTTTAACATCTGTTTAGAGCATAAAATAGGCATTGAGGACATGAAAAATTTGAATATTAAGCCCTAAATGAGTTGAAAACCCCAATTCATCAACGTCATATGTGGGCATGAGGTTTGATATTCTTTTGAATGTGTTAATTGAACCGTTTTTCTTTCTCGACACTTATTGGTGAATCCGTTGTGGCTAACAGAGTCTATATAACTTGTCCCATCTCCTTATTCCTTAGAGTCACTCATGTTGATCTTGTACAACTTGATATTCTAGATATTTATGTTATTATTTGTATGGATTGCTTGCAGTCTTTTTATGATTCTATTGATTGTAGAACCCGAGTGGTCAAGTTTCAGTTTCCAAATGAACCTATCCTACTGTGGAAATGGGGGAATTTTATGCCTAAGAGTCAGATTTTTTCTTGTCTAAAAGCTAGGAAGATGATTTTTAAGGGTTGCATATACCATCAAGTTAGGGTGAGGGGAATGGATTCTGAAACCCTTACTCTTGAGTCAGTCCCCATTGTAAATGAGTTTCTGGAAGTGTTTCCTGGTGATCTACCCGGTATTCCTCCCGAAAGAGAAATAGACTTCAATTATGACATTCTCCTAGATATGTAATCTATCTCTATTCCCCATACCGAATGGCACTGACAGAACTTAAAGAATTAAAAGAGCAATTGAAAGATTTGTTGGATAAGGGTTTCATCCGACCGAGTATCTCTCCATGAGATGCTCCAGTTTTGTTTGTTTGAAAGAAATATGGTTCACTTCGTATGTGCATTGACTACCGGAAATTGAACAAGGTTACCATTAAGAATAAGTATTCTCTTCCAAGGGTAGATGATTTTTTTGACCAACTACAAGCAACAAGTTACTTCTCTAATATTGACCTCCAATCGAGTTATCACCAATTGAAGGTAAAAGAAGATGACATTTCGAAAACAACTTTCCAAACTCAGTATGGTCACTTTGAGTTTTTGGTGATGTCTTGTGGCTTGACTATGCTCCGGCCGCAGTTATGGATTTCATGAATTAGGTGTTTAGACAATACCTAGCTATGTTTGTGATTGTGTTTATCGATGACATATTGATCTACTCAAGGAGTAAATATGAGCATACCGATCATTTGAGTATTGTGTTGGAAGTCCTCAAGGACCAACAACTTTTTCCAAAGTTTAGTAAGTGCGAGGTTTGGTTAAGAGGAGTGGCTTTTCATGGTCACATTGTTTCCATAAAGGGTATTGAGGTAGATCCAAGGAAGAGATATGCATTTAAGAGTTGTCCTAGACCTATATCCCCTTTATATATTAGAAGTTTTTTGGGTTTGGACGATTACTACAGAAGGTTTGTGGAAGGGTTTTCTTCGATTGCCTCTCCATTGACGGCATTGACCCAAAAGAAAGAAAAATTCTTATGGTTGGAAGCATATGAAAAGAGTTTTCAGGAATTGAAAGATAGACTAACTTCAGCTCCGTTGTTGACTTTACCGGAAGGAACCGATGGGCTTATTGTCTATTGCGATGCTTCAAGAATTTGGTTAGGATGTTTCCTTATGAAAAATGAGAAAGTCATTGCCTATGCCTCAAGGAAACTTAAGGTGCACAAAAAGAACTATCCTACCCATGATTTAGAACTAGCGGCAGTTGTGTATGCTTTAAATATTTGGAGGCATTACTTATATGGTGCTTCCCCTTCTCTTTCGAACTCCGAAAACCAATGTTCGACTTGCATGTGTTAAGAATATAGTCTGAGTAGCATGATGTTCACTTCTTAGCGCTTAAGCCACTACCTAAAAGTAAGCCTTTTGCTCTTTTCCTCTTACATAACAACGATGGAGGAGATAGTAAGCACGGATTTCTACGCAATGATTTCTTCTTCTCTTATGATTTCTCAATTCATGTCGATGTTTTTATTGACCACAAAAGTTTGCAATATGTGTTTAACCAGAAAGATCTAAATCTTTGCCTAAGAAGGTGGCTTGACTTACTTAATGATATTATATGAGTGTTCTCTATCACCCCGATAAAACAAATGTAGTGGCGGATTCTCTTAGTCGATTGACAATGTGAAGTGTTTCTCATATAGAGGATAATAAGAACGAGTTGGTGCGAGATGTTCATAGATTGGCCCGAATGGGTGTTAGGTTGGTTGACTCTATTAAATGTGGTTTTGTGGTCCATAATGGTTCAGAATCATCCTTTATGTCATAAGTGAAATCAAAGCAAAGTCTTGATCCAAATTTGGTTGAATTAAAGGAAACGGTGCTTAAAACGTTTGTTGAGGCTTTCTTCTAAGGGGGAGATGGTGAGCTTCATTATCAAGGCCCTTTGTGTGTTCCCAATAGAGATGACTTGAGAGAGTAGATCTTATTAGAAGCCCATAGTTCTTGATATTCCATTCACCCCGGAGCCAACAAGATGTACTGTGACTTGAGGGAGGTATATTGGTCGAATGGGATGAAGAAGGATATTGCGAAATTTGTGGCTAAGTGTCCTAATTTTCAACAAGTGAAAGTTGAGCATCAGAAATCAGGAGGTTTGTCCCAAGATATTTGTATACCTACTTGGAAGTGTGAAGACTTGAATTTTGACATCATCGTGTTTACCCTGCACTCGGTGGTAACATGACTCGATTTGGGTTATAGTAGATCGAATGACAAAATTGGCTCATTTCATTCCCGTCAAATCTTCTTATTCGGTGGAGGACTACACTAAGTTGTACTTGAGAGAAATTGTTAGGTTACATGGAGTGCCCTTATTATCTCCGATCATGGTACCCAATTCCTTTCTCAGTTTTGTAAATCTTTCCAAAAGGGGCTTGGTACTCGTGTTAAGCTTAGTACAACCTTTCATCCTCAAACCGATGGGAAAGCGGAGTGTACTATCCAATCTTTGGAAGATATGATAAGAGCGTGTTTAATTGACTTCAAGGGTAATCGGGATGATCACTAGCCTTACATTGAATTTGCATATACTAATAGCTATGACTCAAGTATTGGATGGTTCCATTTGAGGCTCTATATGGTAGGAGGTGTAGATCTCCAATAGGCTAGTTTGAAGTGGGTGACGTTACTTTGATAGGTCCCGAGGTGGTATATGAGGCTATGGAGAAAGTTTGGCTTATTAGAGAAAGGTCAAAAATGACTCAAAGTTGACAAAATCCCTATGTCGATGTTAAAAGAAGAGATCTTGAATTCGATGTGAATGATTGGGTCTACTTGAAAATTTCACCCATGAAGGGTGTGATGAGATTTGGAAAGAAATGGAATCTTAGTCCCTGTTATGTGGGCCCATATCAGATTTTGATGCGTATTGGTAAAGTTACTTATGAACTTGAATTGCCTAACGACTTGGCATTCATGCATCCAATTTTCCATGTCTCCATGTTGAAAAAATTAGTTTGTGATCCTACCTTTACATTACCATTTTAGAGTCTTTGGATAAAGGATAACCTTTCTTATGAAGAAGTTCTAGTTGAGATCTTAGACCGACAAGTTTGAAAAATGAGAAATAAAGAAATTGCTTTGGTGAAGGTTCTTTGGAGGAATTAGTTAGTTTAGGGTGATACTTGGGAGGCCGAGGCCGATATGTTATCCCGTTATCCTCATCTCTTTCCCTCCATCCCTAATCTAGCTTGAGGTATTCAATTCCTCATGGTTTACTCTTTTGGTTTCATGTATCTTAGATATTGCCATGATTTCCTCATTATGCATGTTCATGAAAAACTTGATTTTTGAGAAAAAAGAGTTAGCTTGATTGATTTCTTCATATTTATGTGCATTTGAGTATGAGTTGCAAACAGACCTTATGAAATGATGTTTTGAACATGTTTTAGCTTGGAGTTTATGTTTCCTCCTCGGATATGTGCATTGATGTGATTGCATTCATATTGGGCTGTTAGGTTTAAGTTCCTACCCTCCATATGATGTCTTGAATCCCATTCGAGGACCAATGTTCCCAAGTGGGATATATTGTAACACCTCGTATTTGGAAATATGGAAAATTTTAGTTTTTCCAAAAGCCTGGTGGAAGTACAGATGGAGCCACCGATGGTCCGTTAGTGGGACCACGGACCATAGGTGGGACCTTTGTTGGAAAGTCCAAGTTGAGTTGAAATATCTAGTCCTAGTACTTTTTGAGGGTTCACCAAGACGGTCCGTCATTCAAGGTTCGAGCCTTAGGTAGGTCTCGTAGGAGAGTCCCAGACTTAGTGAGATTCTAGGACAAAAAAATGGGACCCACACACCTTACATAGGGTCCCGTCGTTGGGGGTCCAAATATGGTGGTCTCTGAACCCTCCGACGGTCGACCAAGACGGTCAGTGGTATGACCTATGGATTATAGGTTAGACCGTAGGCGAGGATCGGTAGTTATTTTAAGGGGCTTCTTGGTATTTTCCTTAATTGTTTTAACCCAATACTATGTCGTTTTACCCTTTACCCAAAGCTCTATATAATGAATTTTAACCCCAAAACACCCAATACAATTTACTCTCCTAAATTCCCAAAAGATGAACAAGTCATCCTCTCAAGTATTTCTCTCTCTTAGGAAGATGAAGAAGAAGACTAGGGTTTCAAGGTCAAGTCTCCAAATCCTCCATTCCTTGCAATCTTTTGGCATCAAGGTATGATAATCTTCACCTATGGAGCTCTTTCCTCCATAGGGTTCCTAAATTCTCCAATTTACAAGTTAGAAATCTCCAACTGAAGTTAGGGTTTTCTTCAATGTCATGGGTTCCTTTCAATGTTGATTCAATTAATTGTTTTATGAACTATTATGCATGAATTGAGATAATTCTATGTTTATAAGATGAACTCCTATGAACTCATGCTTGACCCATATTTTCTAGACTATGATGATTGAAAGTGGGTTTTGAACTACGAAAGATGATTTTAAGAAGATATACATGTTCCTATCAAATTAATGAAAATGATCTAAGTTGCTTTGAGAGTAAAGCATAAATGTTGTTGGTTTTGATTGTTCTAAAAGGATTTCTCACATATTACTCAATATATGAATGTGAATGAGTTTTCTCACTTAAAGGATTCTTAGAGTTAAAGGTTTTCTCAACTAAACTACGAATCAAGTTTTAGGATCTATTCTAATGGTAAGACAAGATGGGATTACCCATGTCCTCGTAATAATTAGACAAGAGGAGATTACCTATGTCCCTTAAAGATAAGATGAATATGATTGATGATTATTCCGTGGGAATTATTCTCAGCACCGAGTGGACAAGTGGAGATTACCCGTGTCCCATAAACTATGTTGCACCATAGGTTTTCTTAGATATACATTAGCTAGTGGATCCACTTAGACTAGAAGTTATGGTTCTTACCTTTGCAAGTAAGGACACCCCTTTTTGGTGTGGGATCGACATTGGATTCTATGTTATATCTCACATGGTCTTTATGACCATAATGATGAACTAAAGTTACTTCTAGAGTATCTCACACGTGTTCAAAGATGATTTTACTTATATTGACCATGATTATGATTACACTTCTAATCTTTTATCTTATTTTTTAAACTTGGTCTTTGCATATTGCGAAAGTCCCTTTTAGCATGATTTGGTAACTTTTATGCATGGCTATCATACTTGATACATTCTTGTACTAATGCATCTTCTAAAAATGTTGGGTGCAACGCTCCGATTCCGTATCCCTGTGGCTAGTGATCACTTTGGTAGTCTTGAGTATTGGTGAGTCCTCATGTTCCCATGATCGAACCTTTTATTGTTTTTTGGCTTTACTTTTCAGATAGTGTATGTGATGTATGTGTTACTTCCCAATCACTCATGATGTAATAGATGGCTTTGAGACTATTTAGACTTCCGCTTCATTTTTTAACTACTCTTTATTATATAACTATCTTTTGAACTTTCTAATTCTATTATCTTATTTATGCATGCTAAGTATCTTGTGTAGGGCCTCTCGGGGTCCTATAAGCCATGTCATTTAGGGTATACATTGGGCCGTGATATTTAAGATGACCCAACCTATCCATGATTTTCAAGCACTATTGAGCAACACATTTACCCATTTGTGACATCAATTCCAATCTCCACACCCCTGGATTGCTTTCTTTTTGACTGATTCTCTAATGCTTTAGTTTAATTGGGACTCTTGCTATCAATTTTTTTTCCGTAAATTTGGTGGAGTCATCCACTCATTGTTCTTACATGGTGCAAATGAATTGATTTACAACTTTAATTTCTTGATATAATTTTTTGCACTATATTACTTCCAGTGGGGTTCGACCCCGGCTCTTAGTTGGGTATTTTAATTAACAACAATCACTTATTCTTTTAATATTTTAAGGATAGTTTGAGCGTTATCAGATTCTGTAGTGAGATTTTATTGATTGAGTGTATATCAAAGAGGGGCATGACACGTGACTACTACAATGGTACCGATTCTTACTTGGTTAGAGTTATGGAGTGTGTTACTTTTTCTATCGACCTGATCAACAAAAGAATGCATATCGCTTGGGTTAGAGACCGAACAAATTTAGTAATGTTTTGTAGTTATTCAATGGGTAGAAATTGGCAGGCCATTTGGGTACGATCTTCTCGATAGGTATGATGTGTTGTAGTTGTGGATCTAATGGATTTTCACGGTGTGGTATTAGTGGTATATGAAAATGGATATGTTGATTGTCAAGTGCGAATACTAACCAATTAAGGATTTATCAGTTGTATCACATGCTCGTATAATTATATTCAATGTTGCATTCATACTTTAGAAACCAACTAGTTTGTTACTAAGATGCTTAGGTTAAGCATTGTTTATAAGAAGGATTTTAGTTGTAGATTTTTGGTACGGTATTAATGCGTTTAGGTTGTGAAGTGTATCCCGGGGATTCTGAATAAGGACCAGTGATTTCATTATAAGCTCCAAGAGAGTGGATCGATATCAGAATGGGAAGCTTATGGGTAAAAACAATGTCCCAACTAGTATAATTGTGTGAAGGCAATTGATGATTTTAGTAAGAAAGTGCATATAAAATTGAGTTAGTCCTTTAAATTTTGTTGGTATAACTGGTTTATGGTCTCATGTCGATGATAAGGTTGACTTTGAGGTGATGGCAATGGCTACTGAGCATAACAATAATAAGAGTTTGTGATGGATTATGACCAGGATACAACTATATGATAATGATAGTAAATTAAATGGATTCAATATGGTAATAATGATTTACGGGTAACTAAAGTTGTGATTTGCTATTATTTGTTGAGTAGTGTGGTCGTATAGAAAATTGTATAATATGTTAACACACAACTCGAATGGAATTAAAATGAGCTAGAGTCATAAATGGAAAGAATAAGTGGGATGTAGTTTAGCCTTCAAAAGGAGGCGAGAACAATGATATTTACTCTCATTGCAAGGGACAAAGATGTATCTTTAGAGAGAGTGGAGAATTGGGATCAACAACACGTGATTCCATCTCTTTTGCTCTTGTTAAGGTGATAGTGTTACATGTCATTCATATGGGTTAGAAACTGTTTGATAAGATTTCAGAAAGAAGTCTACAAATGTTCAACTCGATTGTGGTGATAACTTCTTTGTGGTTTTGATTTTGGTAACTGGTATGGTTGGAATTAGAATTCAAGTTTTTCATTGTAAGTTTATGATCGTGGTAGTATGTTTTGTCAATGTGTGGATAGGTAAGGTATGAAATGATCGATCAAATTGAGTATTGAGAATTTTGAAGTACTTGTGCATGGTTTGGATCGTAAAGTTTGTTACTTTTGACTGTGAAATAACCTAAGATAGGGTTTCAGTTAAAAGTGTTGGTACAAGGTAAAATTTTCATGGGTTGTTGGTCAAAGGATAAGATTGGTAACCAAGTTAGCGAGAGGAACAAGAGTCTGTTGTGTTGAAGAGTTCAAGGTATTTGAAATTTGCATCATGGGAAGAATTTAAGAAAGGTTAAGGAATAAGACCTCTCATATATACCTTTGGTTCGGAGTTGAAGGTTGTATTGATTTTCTCCTTTGAGTATAGATATGACTATGAGATGTGAACATGTTTAGCATAGACTTACTAGGAGTTATTAATAATTTTATGAAGTTTGAGTTTTTATTTGGGTGACAAATAATGATGTGTGGAAGATTTGTGTTGTTATGTGGGGGCTAGATTGTTCAAATTATAGTAGGTGACTTATAGATGTGCAATGGTATGTACCTATAATTCTACATGGTTATTGTGGATTTTGAGGGGATTAAAACTACTCTGTTAAATGGGACTACACAAACTGTTATGATGCATTACATAGAAACTTGACAGTAAATAAAAATTATGTGCTCATAGTATACATAATTATTGGAGTGACCAAGAATTTTCCTAAGTTTCGACATGAGTATATGACGGTGTGAATGGTATTTGAAACTTGGCATGTGAAAGATTGCATGAGTCGACTTTAGGCAATACAATAGCTTTATCTCGATGGGAATGTATTACTAGATTTGAAATTAGTGTTATCAGCCTTGGGTGGAACCTGTGTCTGTCATAGAATGCTTGCATGGAACGAAAGGAGCCATAATTTAAATTTTTTAGAGGCGGCAATATATTTTCTAAAAAGACATTGATACTAGTGACAGTTTGAGAGCAAGGTAAATGGCAGGTGTGTTTATGATGCTCTGTTAGTATTAAGAGTGTTGGTTTCAATGGAATACTGTTAGAAGTGTGTAGGGTTTGATAAATTGAGTATGTGTATGATTATAGTGGGTACTAGACTAATTTATTGTGGTAGCTAGCTAAATATCAAAGAGATGGAGTTAGATGAACGAAAATGTTTGATATGGGCACTATGGAGAGAGTATTTTGTGTTATTACCACCTATTTTGTTTTGAATATGGTTTGGAGTGTGATTCACTACCTATTCCCACACATGTATTCACATCTATGGGTGAATCCCTAGAGGTGGATCGGGTGTACCGATCCTATGATTGTCCTCTTATTAAGGTGGCATTCTTGGGCAGACTTGGCATTTCAGTTATGGAAAATTTGGTGTCGTTTGGGATAGTTGAGTATACCAGTAGTTCTACACGCACAACCTTGCTTATGAGAACTTATAGAAGAGATACTATGAAGAGTTACAATTCTCTAAGAGTGTTGTTATAGGTTCTGCATTGTGGGGTGTATCGTATGTTGGGTGGTTACTTGATCATTTCCTTCTTTGGGGCAACTGAGTTTGATTCTCCCTTGATGACTACCCGATGTCTAAATATCCAATTTTGACTTAAGCTTGTGGAAAGATTGTGTTGTGACAAGGGAATCTTGATAAGATCTATGACGCTTTGTGCTTTATGAGTGTGTGGTGGTTGGTTCAGGTTAACTTCTGGTTGTTGCAAGTAGTGATTTATAATTTTATCGTGGTTATGTGAGAAAAGATTCGTCCTGGTGGTTATATTATGGTCCTGAGGGTTTCGGTTTACATGCATTGGGTTGATGGATTAGTCTATGGCTTGATAATCACTCTTGATTTGTAGATCTACCAAATTTTGATATAAAAGTTCAGTTCGTAGTAGTTGACTTTGATGGAATGGTCTTAAGGAGAATCTCACTTGGAGAGATAATCACTGATTCTGGAAGATCATACCTCAAGCTTTTGGTAACGACGATTCTTCTTCTTCTTCTTCTTCTTCTTCTTCTTCTTCTCCTCCTCCTCCTCCTCCTCCTCCTCCTCCTCCTCCTCCTCCTCCTCCTCCTCCTCCTCCTCCTCCTCCTCCTCCTCCTCCTCCTCCTCCTCCTCCTCCTCCTCCTCCTCCTCCTCCTCCTCCTCCTCCTCCTCCTCCTCCTCCTCCTCCTCCTCCTCCTCCTCCTCCTCCTCCTCCTCCTCCTCCTCCTCCTCCTCCTCCTCCTCCTCCTCCTCCTCCTCCTCCTCCTCCTCCTCCTCCTCCTCCTCCTCCTCCTCCTCCTCCTCCTCCTCCTCCTCCTCCTCCTCCTCCTCCTCCTCCTCCTCCTCCTCCTCCTCCTCCTCCTCCTCCTCCTCCTCCTCCTCCTCCTCCTCCTCCTCCTCCCGCTCCCGCTCCCCCCTCCTTCTTCCACCCATCACTATATTTTATTTTTTTAAACCAGCTACCAAAAATATGTCATTAACATCAATTTATTTAACCCCCTCCCCCTCCTCCTCCTCCTTCTTCTTCCTTTTCCACCCATCACTATATTTTAATTTTTAAAACCAGCCACCAAAAAGATGTCATTAACATAAATTTCTTTAACCTGTCTTCTTTTGTTGTTTCTTCAATTATTTTTTGGCGATGTAAGAGATTTCATTTTTAGTGTAAAGGATTAGAAAAATCAGGTATGGTGGAGGTGATGAAATCGGTAAGAAGAAAAATAAAATTTATGGAGAAATTAAGTTGTACAGAATTGTGATGAAATATAAAAAATAACAAGAGGATAGTTGATGGGGTGTGAATAAGAAGGCGTGGAGAATTTTTCATAGTAGCTTATTTTAATTTTAGCCACATTAGCTTTAGGAGAGAAATTGTAAAACAGAAAGTATACACTTACTATACAGTATATCTTACCTATACATGAGTTATACACTGACTATACAATATATCTTATATGTACATGATTGATACACTGACTATACATACTGATACACTAAAAAAAATCGAATATAACTTAACTAAACATGACCTAGACAATGACTATACATGATGTGTACACTGACTATTCAATCTTGATCAACTCAAAATCACTTCTAACAAGTCCAAAAATTTAGCTATGAAATGCTCTCGATGTTTCAAGTCCCTTGATATATAGTTCGCTTGAAACGATTCATGTTTAATGTACGTTGATTATTTTTTTTAAAAAAAGACAAAGAAGACTAACGAAGACGAAGACACTGATTTGCGAAAAATCACCTCTATATAGTTCCAAAATTAAGATATGAAATCATCTCGATATTTTGAGTCTTCTTATATGTAAACGTTCCAAAGGATTCATGTTTTCAGTACGTCTAATTGTTTTGTGAAAAAAGAGAAGATGAGGAAGAAAAGAAGAATGACAAAGAAAGCTATTAATGGTGAAGGAAGAAGATGTATTTGGTCAATTTCTATAACATGGAAAATTGGGCCATCTTTTTGTTAAATGCATGAAAGAGCCGAATGACTACTTTGCCTAATTACTCTGTAAATAAATTTACTTTTAAGTAGTAAAGGTGTGAAATAGATCGTTATGATTATTCGACTTTTTGGGACAAATTCAGGGGAAAATCTTTCCCTTTTCCCATAAAAAATATTGTCAAGTTTGTTAGGCATGGTAATTGATTTACATAATTAAATTCATGTGTTGAAATGATATCTGAGTCTTATATTTAACTATTACGTCGCTTGAATTGGATCAACATTTAAAAATTTGAACATGTATTTTATCATTTCAAATTTATTGCCGCTCATCAAAAACATATAGAACATTAGTTATATCATTTAAAAAATCTTGTACTAATAAACATGGGATACACGTGAAACTAGAGACTAGGGTATATATATATATATATATGTGCGTGTGTGTGTGTGTGTGTGTGTGTGTATGTGTCTGTGTATATGGGTAATTAAAATAATTCACCAATCGATATCAGTCCCATTCACCTGCATATGAGGTCATAATTTTTTTATTTTATTCAAAGGGAGATACAACTTTCAATAAGAGTATAATATACCCAAAAAAATTTGGTTGTAAAATAATATCATGTAAACAAAATAATTTTTTGTCTGTGCATGTTAAAAGAGGCCTTCATGGATTTTATGGTTGGGGTCCTCGACATCGAGTGAGTGGACTACAACCACGCTGGTATGATGTTTCTGGTTCTCCCAAATGGCATTTGACATTGTTTCCACTTTTGCGATCACATGGTATGTGATTCTCTCCTATGGCGCCATAACTAATTTCCTTGACACCTTCAGAAACTTCTGCAAAAAATGTAAATGAAATAAATGAAATTAGAATAAGCAGAACTATTGTTTTTGACATGGTTATTTCCTAATTCTTCGTGATAAATTAAAAAATGTTTATTAATTTAATTTATTAAAGAAAGAGATATCTTGGTTTATATAAGAAATAACTATATATTTTGTAATCTCCTGTGAGTAGTTTGCTAATTTTAAGGTCTAACATAAGAAAATTGATGGAGTACATCATTTTACCATACAATTTAAAACCATCCTTGAGAGGTATTTCAAAGAGTTCGGCAATGTAATTAAGATTAACCATTGACTTATTTGAACATTAATAACTCTCTAAATTATTATTGACCGGACCATGAAATATTATTATTTTGTAAAAATATTATTTAAAGATTTTTTTTGAGATTCAATGAAGGTTAATTTTGATTAAATCGTCCAATGGAGGAAGCGTCAAGGAATTTAAATGAGCTCTCTTCTAAAAATGACATTCGAGAATCTG
Organism: Solanum tuberosum; assembly: GCF_000226075.1. Lineage (NCBI taxonomy): Eukaryota > Viridiplantae > Streptophyta > Magnoliopsida > Solanales > Solanaceae > Solanum > Solanum tuberosum. The sequence continues at coordinate 1,120,399 of NW_006239110.1, forward strand.
AGGTCATGATTAATAATCTCAGGTACCATAATAAATGGATGTCAATAACTTGTTGAATTACCCATGTTCAAATGATACATGTACAGAGGTACAAAACTTAGAAGAAATTATTGATACTATAAAAAATGTTGATGATGAAGTTGATGATGATACAATATCATTAGAATCATCATACAATATCATTAGAACCAATGACGCATAAGGAAGCATTAATGGTGTCTAGAACTCTTCCAAATTTTATGTGCAATTTGAGAAAGACATACACTGAAACTTTTGGATGCAATTAAAAAAATTAGAGATGAACTTCAATTAGATTTAAATTTTAACTAAAAAAACAATGAAATACTCATATTACACTAAATTATCTTAGATATATTTTTTAATTTTAAAGAATTATTAATTTGTAATAATAATGGGACCATATAATTGTACATGGGTCTTCTGAAAATATATTATCTTATTATTTTATCAAAATCGATGATTTTTTTTAACTTGTCCAAGTTGGAACATGAGAAAAATAATATCTTAGAAAATTTATTAATTTACCGAATATTAATTTAGAGAGGTTCTTTTTAGGGATATGTCCTAAAAATTACATATCACATTCAAAATTTAATTTCTTTCAAGTCAGTACCTTTGACAATTTTAGAACTAGTGTGAATTTGACATAAGTCTAGTCTGTAATATGTTCAGATATAGAATTCTCCAACACATGTGTTGAAAGGGAGAAACATAAAAGTTGGAATTAAGAATAGATAAGAATGTGTTAATTGGATACCCAATAAAAAAAGAGGAAACGAAATGAGGTTTATTTTATTGCTCTAAAGAAAATAAGGTAATTGTTCACAAAAAAACGTCAAAATAGGACTATTTCATAAACCATGTTTCTAGAAATAAAATAGTTTATAGGAACAAAACAAATAAATAATGAATGGGTCAGCTGAAAATTCAATCGTTCAAGAATATTTAATCGGTAAGTCAGAATTGACGTTCCATTACATATAGGTACTGGGAGAAATATTACTAGCCATAAGAAAATCTATTACCTCGAGTAGTGGGAGTGATGTTTAGAAAATTAGAGAATACTACATCAAGAATCTTTGAATATTTCAATACCAAAAGTTTTTAAGGAAAATATTAACACTCAAGAACATAAAAGTGTGACTAAAGTAGTAGTACTTAGTCGTAGTGGGAATCATAATGAAGACAATTTGTTATGCATTTTTTAGACAGTTTCTTGATAGAAATCCTGAAAAGAAGTAGGCTATTGGAGGGTTTCATAGGGATAATCAACGGATCTCTCAAGAACTAGTACAAAATTGACTAAGTTACAACGAATCACTACTAGAGGAAGTTGCATAAGAAACAACTTGGTAAGATCATTTTGACAAGAAATTTGAAAAAATTGCTGTAAAAATTGTAAATGTATAATTAAGAGTCTAAGTGGGATATTGTCAAGATTTATAATATTAACGATGTGTTAATACATAGTACTCAAACAATTTTCAAGGCAAATCATCTAAGTGGAAGATAGTTAGGGTATATACTATATATTAACCATGCATTAAGATATAGTGTATTATAATAATTGTGATGGTTAAAAGTTTATGTGGGAGATTATTGGAATATATATACTATTAACCATGTATTTATATATAGTATTTATTATATATTAATTATTTATTCAATTTTAATGAAAGATCTAATAGATCATATATTTCTTTATGTTTATGCTTGCTTATGTAGTAGATAATTTAGTGTAAGTGTTTTAGCTTATACATAGAGGATTAACTCATCGATAAAGAATAAATATTTTTGTTCACAATCTAAGATAGAAACTGGACAAGTCATCAATATGATTGTAGCACAAAATTAAATATAATTTATCTTAATTATTGGAATAGTGTAATGCTGACTTCCTGTGCTAGTGTATTTTGTATTTATTTGAATGAGACTAAGTAGAGATCGATGTTTTTGACACACTCACAAAACAAAACTTCTCAGAACTGTTCAATGTACTTATATACTCAATTCTCATATAACTATTACGAGTTGTTTATATTAATTATCAATTTGATCTATTAAAATTTTTGATCTTGAGATGGATCAAGAAGCCTGGTAGATTGGATTATAAAGAACTAAGTACAATTAAACTAAACCTAACTGGACCTCCATAAGCCCAGAAGGTATACTCATTGTAACGACTCGGAAAATGATAGAGTGAAACTAGAGCCTCACATGTGAGTTTAGAGTCGAGAACTTAATGAAATGATTATATTTGAATTTGACCCAAAAAGTTCTTAAAAATGTGCTTCGGAAGTTACCGGAAACTTGTTTAGCTACTTATAAAAAGATCCGTTTCGTTTTTCGAAAATCCGACTTCATATTCTTGTTTAGGGGGTCAAATTGAGTGGGAAATGGGTCTAACCCGAATTTTAGAGCAACCGTATCAAAATCCGAAATTTCCAAGTGAAGCCTTTTTCGAGGGTCTACTTTGGAGGGTCATATCTCCTAGCACACAAATTATTTGGGTGGCCAATAATATATCCATGGAAAGCCCTTTGAGTTAGCTACCTAACGCACTTCGTTTCACCTCATTCGGAGTTCGAACGAAGAAGTTATGCCCATTTTCGTAAAATCTATCCGGCAGGAAATGGACCATTTTTTCCAAAGGGCATATGTTATTTCCTATATACCATTAGTTCAATTCCCATCCCTAAAACATTTCCCTCTCTACAATCCTCCATTAAGAAGAAGAAGTGGGAGCTAGGGCTTTGGATTCAAGGCTTTCTTCATCAAATTTCGTGGGAGATCATAGCAAAGGTATGGTGGTCTTGATCCTTGTCTAAATTTCCATTCAAGGAGCCAAATCCAAAGTTATTTCAAAGTATGAAAAATCTAGGTTTCACTCTATCTCATGGGTTCTTCCACCAAATGGTTTTAAAAGGTTTCTAATGGCACTTTATGGTTATATTGTTGTTGTATTGACGATTTAAGATGAAAATACTCCATGGACCCATGATCTCCTTAAATCTCTAAGTTTGGCTTATGAAGTGGGTTTTATGATAATGCTTGGGTATTGATGGAATTGTACTTAGATTGAATTGTATTATTGATTCCTATTGTTATCTATATCTATTGTTGGTGGATTGTTGGTGTATGGATGAGTTGAGAATTATGGCCTTGTAGGCAAGTCATGGGTAAATTCTCTTGTGATGTTAGAATTGTTGAGAATTGGATAATGGTGATTATGGCTTTGGAGAATGGTAAGTTGACCTACTTTCATGCTATATTGAAATTGTTCTTGTTTGGATTGATCCACTTATGGTGGAGGTGTGTACTTATTGAATGTGTATTGATTATGGCCTTGAAGGCATTATATGAGTGTTATTGTATTGTTATATTATTATATATGAATGAGGCTATATGTAAAGTCCTATATGAAGCTATATGTGAAGGTATGATGTGAATAAGTTTTATGTGAAGCTATATGTGAAGGAATGATGTGAATGAGTTTTATGTGAAGCTATATGTGAAGGAATGATGTGAATGAGTTTTATGTGAAGCTATATGTGAAGGAATGATGTGAATGAGTTTTATGTGAAGCTATATGTGAAGGAATGATGTGAATGAGTTTTATGTGAAGCTATATGTGAAGGAATGATGTGAATGAGTTTTATGTGAAGCTATATGTGAAGGAATGATGTGAATGAGTTTTATGTGAAGCTATATGTGAAGGAATGATGTGAATGAGTTTTATGTGAAGCTATATGTGAAGGAATGATGTGAATGAGTTTTATGTGAAGCTATATGTGAAGGAATGATGTGAATGAGTTTTATGTGAAGCTATATGTGAAGGAATGATGTGAATGAGTTTTATGTGAAGCTATATGTGAAGGAATGATGTGAATGAGTTTTATGTGAAGCTATATGTGAAGGAATGATGTGAATGAGTTTTATGTGAAGCTATATGTGAAGGAATGATGTGAATGAGTTTTATGTGAAGCTATATGTGAAGGAATGATGTGAATGAGTTTTATGTGAAGCTATATGTGAAGGAATGATGTGAATGAGTTTTATGTGAAGCTATATGTGAAGGAATGATGTGAATGAGTTTTATGTGAAGCTATATGTGAAGGAATGATGTGAATGAGTTTTATGTGAAGCTATATGTGAAGGAATGATGTGAATGAGTTTTATGTGAAGCTATATGTGAAGGAATGATGTGAATGAGTTTTATGTGAAGCTATATGTGAAGGTATGATGTGAATGAGTTTATGTGATCTTGTGATGATCCTATGTAAAGTGGATAGCATTGTGAGTTAAAGTATGATTTCTCATGATGTATATATGAAATGATGTTGGATTATGAAGTATCCTTAAATGAAAATGTTGTGACTTGGTTGGTAGACTAAAGTGTCCCTCCTTGTTACTTAAAGTCTTGAATGCATGAATGTGTGAAATGGGCAAAACTAAGAAATGGTGCCCTTTCATAAGTCTAGCTTTCCTAAGTAAATGTAAAACCATGAAATCGGTAGACCTAATGGTGGTAGCCCTTCTCATGTGTGAAATGATGAACCTTGGATCGGTAGGCCTAAGGCACCCTTCTAGGGGGATTTAATGAGCTATCCTTATGAACCTTGATTGGCCATGACTAAGAAATGGGGCCTTTCTTGGGAAGAGGTACTATGAGTTGGTTGAACTAGAAAAGGAACCTTCTCTAAGTACATATGTGATTGAATACTCTATGGGAAACAAGGCTAGCACCGAGTGGATGTGGTTAGGAAGGTGGCCTAGTTGAGTATGAGATTAGGCACAATGAACTTCCTTGGACATCCCCTAAACCATGTGCCTACATGGGTTGCTTACTAGTTCTACCTTTGGCAAGTAGAACAACCTCCACGGAGTAGGATAGACTCCGGATTCCATGCCTAGCTAGTATGGTCTATGTCGGTTATGCCTATTCCCATTATGTGGGATGTGCACTCTAGTTATTGGATAGGTTCTACAACGTGTAGGTAGTAGTATGTGATGCTATCTACACATGGCACGAGTAGGCTTTGAAGATACTAAAGTGAGTTCCCTAAGTCTAACGACTATTATGTGAAAGTCCCCTTATGTGCTTGAATGTCTCCAAAATGGTTTCTTAAAGAATGTTGGTCTATTGATGTTATGTTGTAAAGGAAATGTCCTTATCTAAGGTAATCTTGGGGAACACTTAAGTGTGCTTGAAGAGGTTGTATGGGCGGTCACTTCTTGTCTTACTCAAGTGTGTCTTAAGGTTATATTAGGTAGAGGTCCTATGGTAATGAAATGGCATGTGTTCTTTTAAAGTTAAGCATGGGTTGTATATGAATATATGTTGAGTATGTATACGGTTGGCTATGGTTTTATATGTGAACATTGACTTAGTATGTTATATTGTAATGGTAAATTTTCTTATCTATGGTAACCCTTAGGAATACTTAGGTGTATATGAAGAGATTGTATGGGCGGTCACTTCATGTTTCACTTAAGTGTGGCTTTGGGTAACTTGAGATAGAGGTCAAGAAATGATAAAAAAAAGCTTACTTGTATTTTTTTCATGAAGTTTTACCAAATGGCATAAAAGCATGTTTCTCCAATAAACGTCCCTTTTAGCATGTTTTTGCATGGCTTCCATACTTAGTACTTAATTGTGCTAACCCCTTCCTTTCCCTTTTTGACTAAAGTGTAGGGATTTGGAGATGATGACATGTCATGGCTTTGATAGGTTTCTAAGTGTTGAAGATGAAGACTTGGTGAGTCCTCATAGATTCGAGGACAATACCCAATATGTTCTTTTATGTCTTTTTTTGTATTGTTTGAGTTGTGTACGGGATTAGTCCCGAATTTTGTACTCTAAAGTATTAGATGGTTTGAGACGTCATGTATAAAGTCTAGAAAGTCTTCCGCTTGCTATTTTTAATTAAATGTTTTCTTGGTAAAGAAAGTTTTAAATTCATTATGGTTTTAGTGTATATGCGATGAATGAATGCTAAGAGGCTTGTATTAGACCTCTTCGAGGTCGAGTACGCCGGTTACGACTAGGGGGTGCTCCCGGGTCGTGACACTCATGCGCAAATTTAAATAAAAACCTAACGGACCCCCATAAGCCTGATAGGTACACATCATAGCTAAAACTACTAAGAGTGAAGTATGACTAGTCCAGATCCAAGAAGCGTAAGCCAAGCCTCTCACCATAAATAACCAATAAAGGAGTCGCCCAACTAAAAATTAACTCTCAAGGGTGTCAGACTGCCAATCTAAAGAGTAACCTCTCAGTGGCGTCAGTAAGGGCCGCCCACCAAAAGAGTAAACTTCTAGGGGCATCAGACTGCCTATCTAAAGAATAAACTCCTACGGGCATGTCGACTCTGAAGAGGATAAGATAAGACTGCTAATCTGCAAATAAAGGGCCGCGCAACAAAAAGTAAACTCCTGGTGGCATCAGAACGTTGAAGGAACTAATATGATCCATCATCAATACGGTCGTGGAACAACGTCCACCCTTGAGTAATAATTACTACAACACTCCAAGTTTTAACCAACTCGGAACTCAAGTCTCCCAATAAAGCCCGAAACCTCAAATTTCACACGCGAGGCTGTAGAAAGAGGGAGAATGGATGGAAGGTCGGCACAACTGGGTTAATACCTAAATTAAGGCTCATTACATCAGACTCAACTCTACTACACTAATCTACAAGGAGTTAAGTCGTCTGAATCAATGTTAGAGTAGAGACAAGGCCTAATGGCTCCAAATATTGCAAGTCTATGGCAAGCATTAATCTAAGACTAGACTAAGGCCAAACATACTCAAATATAAAACAACTACAAATAATTTTAACCAAAGGATAAGGATGATCACACAACCTAACTAGCATGCTCCTAATCCCAAAATTACCAAATAAGGCCTAAAACATGGTTTCTAAGTAATATAGCATGAACGACTAGGTACCCACCCCAAATTATCTCAAATCAATTTGAATTTACACATTCAAGCTCAATCTAGAGGAAGAAAAGTTGTAGCTTACCTTTAGGTTGACCACACGTGCTCCAAATCACCCTTCTAGAGCTTTTCCTTTTTGTACGACTTCAGAATGCTGCAACACTATCAAAAATAGAATCACACCATTAACACGGTCGTTCAGACACCAAAAACACTTAAAATAGAGATAAATTCAGAGTAAAATGGGAATCATGGTACCCATGTCGGAATTTCCAGAAAGGACTCCGTCAAAAGGTCCAATTCAGTCCCCCAAATATGGGTTGCAAATTAGAAAGCAATTGAGGCTTAGTTAAGCAAAATTCAACAAATGTATACAATTCACATCAAAAGAGGAATAACTAAGGTAAGGAAACCCATAGGTACACGAATTAAACTGAACCTAAATGATCCTCAACAACTTCCGATCACCTCCACACCTAGCCACAAGCTCCACAAACACCCAGGACTTTGAATCACTCAATTCAGAGATCTTTCAAATGTGAAATTGCCAAATTATTATAAAAAAAAAGGATAGTCGCATCAGGTCTTTTTTTTAAAGACCAGACCAATCTTCTCATCGCAATCGCCAGAAGAAGGGTCGCTATCACGTCCCATTGATTTTTTTATCCATGCTATCATGGAGGTAAGACCACGCAGTCGCGATGACCAAGGATAGTTAGCGGGGGTCAACTCCTCATCACGATTGCGGTCAGAGGTTATGCTATCGCGGAGCATAAAAGACAAGGCTTCGTTACCGCAACCAAGGGGCTTCCAAACTCAAAAGGGTAATTTGGCCCTATTCCACCTGATGCGTATCGTCTAATTTTGGCAAGTCTCAAATGTTTGAAGAGGTACTTGGAATTTATTTGGAACCCCGTGCATGCAAATAAGATAAGTTACCCTACACAATTTGATATTTCGGACTCAATAGAGAAATCAAAACTTTCATCCTAGGTAGTCTAAAAAAGTGGGTCCCACACCCAAACCTCCATTTTAAGCCATAATCCACAAGGAAGCTCAAAATCAGTCTGGAAGTCTTGGGATCCACATGAAGGGTTGTTTTAGACTAAACTCGACATTTTGGAGCTAACTTAATTGACATAATTCTCATATGGGCATGTTTACCAAGAATGTTGATCAAGGTCAAACATAGGCAAAAAGTTAAAATGCCTAATCATACAAATTCGCACCCAAAGCATCGGGAGCCATGCTGACAATGTCATTATACTCAAAATGAACCTTTTAGAGCCGATGGAACATTCAAAATTGGAACATACATCGGGAGCCATGCTGACAATCCAACATATGATTGAAATCAACTATTCAATGCTCAAAAGTTCCAAAACACAAAAATTTGCATAAAAACCAAATGAATGAGTAGGTGACAAAACTGTCAGTCCCAGCAAGTCATAAATGACTTGAGATAACTATAGGAACACTCTAAATGACAAACAGAAGGCATTGACACAGAAAATGACCTAGAGGGTCATTTAGAACATCCAGTACTATAAGGTCATTCCTCTGTGAAAATAGGATTCTAGAAGTACCTAAAGGCTCAAACAAGTAGGAAAATTGGTCTCGCATCTCATGCTCAGTCTTCTAGGTAACCTTTTCAACTAGATGATGCCACTGATGAACCTTCACCATAGGAATGGCTTGCAAATACAACCGTTGCATAACTCTTGCTAGAGTAGTAACTGGATCCGGCACAAAAGTCAAACGGTCATCCAACTCAACCACATCATTCTAGAGCACATAAGACTCATCAGGAACATACTGTTAACATCAAACTTGGAAAATCGGGTGACTAGAAAAAGATGCTTGAGGTAGAGACAACTCTGTAACATCTCGCTAAGTGAAAGATCTAGAATTAGAAAGAGCCATTTTTGGAAAGAATAAAAAATCTGGAAATTTGTTTAAGTTATGTTAAGTTGGAGTTTTGGGTCAACTTCAAATGACCATAACTCCTAGAGGATGATTTAGGTGTGCTAAAAGATACCGTAGAAAATATCATTGGATTATATTTCCAACGCCACCGAGTTTGCTCAATTTCGAGTTCGTATGAGGAAGATATGCCCATTGGAAGTCGGGCTATCTAGATAAGGAAAGTCAAAACCGGATTTTAAGGGGTATTTTGGTCATTTTCATACCCACTTGATTTAATTCGTTTTTAGTGAATTAATTATGGTCAAAACTGAATAGTTTCAGTTTGCACAGTTGAAAATTCACGCTAGGGCTTTAGAGAGAAGAACTCAAGAGAGAGGGGAAGAGGAAAATCAAGATTCATCGTCTTCGTAAGGAATTGATTGCAGATTTCGTCAAGGATTTGATCCTACGAGGTATGTGAGACTTTCACAACGTTGGGTTCATTCACCCACATCCCAAACATGTTTATTTCAGCGTGAATTTGTCCTAAACAGATTGGAAGTTTGAATGTTCTTGATGGGTGTTCTTGAATTACTTTCGTTCTTGAATTTGGGTTGAGATTGAGTAGTTGTTGAGAGTTTAATGTCGATTATTAGAGTTACTTTGAGTTAGATTCTTGAGTATATGTTTTGGGTACCTGAATCCAAAGAGTTTTGAGAAAGAGAATCAAATTTAGGTGAATTGGGGTTAGAAAATGAAGAAGGAAAAAGTCGGGCTAAATCTGGAGACCTAGTCCGCGTCGCGGACCTGCCCACCCCACCCCCAAATTTCACAGAAATTTTTCAACGTCGCGAAGCGGTCACGGACCGTTCTGCCTCAAAATTTATTTCATGACCTAATATTAAAATGCATCTCTGCGTCGCGGTCTTGCTTCCAGACAGTGATTTCTTGATCGTTTCTCATGTTTAGCTATCTAAAACCACTACTAAACATCATGAGATCTTTCGTATCACAAATCACAATCCTTGAATCCATAAATTCAATTCAAGGATAGTTAAGAGTCAAGTCAAGAGAAGTTAATAGTGTCATCCAAAAGTCTTTTACAAATGTTTTAATTTTTTTTAAGACTTGAGTTTTGAGTTGAGTACAGAGTAAGAGTTAACTTCATTTCTTCAAAAGATTATACGAGAACTAAGTATTCCCAAGAGTTAAAATGTTTTCACATTTAAACAATAGAGGAAACACCAATTTCCAAGAGAGCCTTTGAGCTAGTTTTTGAGTAATTATCTCAAACCACAGAAAGAGTTTTGTTTTTAAAACATATGAGTTGAGTATATTTTGGGAGTTGTATTGATCACCAATATGGGGACGAGTTCATAATAACTTGAGTCTCCATAAACCATGTAGCCATCGTGGGTAGAAAGGGTCATACTTTTTAGATGATTCCTTTATGCTTTTTAGCATAGACTAGTGGATCCACTTAGTTGAGGCATTCTATATCACGACAAGTTATATGACAGTTCTGGCAGCCTGGGCGAGACGTTGTATCATCACATTAGCTCATAGTAATGGTTGTCGGTAAGAGAAACTCCCACATAATTATATTTTATTATTATATGAGTAAATTAAGTTGTTATTATTGTTGAAATGCTTTATATAAAATGCACCTTTACTGTTGTTTTATTTTGCATTTGAGTTGAGTATCCATGAATTGAGTAAAGCTAAGGTAAGTGTTCCTTTCAGATTCATTTCAAGCTTATGCCATGTTTAGTTTTCCCCTCGCATGCTCGTACATTCAATGTACTGATGCCACTCTTCCTGCATCTTTTCACGATGCAGATACAGGTAATCAGGATCAGCACCCAGTGCCTCGTTGATCCATTCGAGCATTCAGAGTTATTTGGTGAGCCTCCTTGCTTTCTAAAGGATCCCTTTGGCTGTGTTTTGTTTTATTGTTTTGTTCATTTCAGTTGTTAGGATGATCGGGGGTCTTGTCCCGATATCCCTCTTAGTTTAGAGGCTTTATAGATAGTTAGTAGTTCATTTGTCTTTACATTGTTATTGCTTACGTTAAGAGTTGAGTTGCCACTTTGGCTAAGTTGAATGTATTATCTTTAAACGTTCTGAGTTATCTTTTAGACAGTTGAGTAAAGATGCATTGAATCCTTGTATTAATGTTGTAAGTCTTTCGCTATGAGTTAAGCCATGTCAAGGGTTCGCTTGGGGCCAACAATGGTTCTCGAGTGCCAGTCCCGCCTAGGGTGTAGGCTCGAGGCATCACAAACTCATAAGCAATCTCATAGACAATCTAGAGGATCTCAAAAGGGAAAATAAATCTGGGCTGAGCTTTCCCCGCCTCGTAAGTTTGAGCACGTCTTTCATGGGTAACACATGGAGAAAAACCTAATCACCAACTAAAAATCTCAACGTAGATTTCTATGATCAGCACAACTTTGGTGTCTACTATGAGTTTTCTCGAGTATATCGTGAATCACATGCACCTAGTCTAAGGCCTCCTAAATAAAGTCAGTACCACGTGGCGTAGGTTCGGTAAACTCAAACCAACAAACTGTAGAGTGACAATACGTACCATATAAGGCCTCAATAAGGCCATCTAAATATGAGAGTGGTTGTTTTTGTTGTATTAAAACTATGCTAAAGGTAAGAACTAGTATCAATGAACTCTAAATTCCAAAACACAGGCCCGTAACATGTCCTCAATAACATAAATAATATGCTTCAACTGCCCTTGGTTCTGCGGGTGGAACAGTGTTGTCACGACCAATGGATACCCCCTAGATGTAACATGGCGTATATGACCCCGAGGGACCCCATAGAAGCCACTTAGCATTCATAACATAATAAATAGAACAATAGAAGTAAAACAACATTTCAAGTCCAATAGTTTTATAAAATAAAGGCGGAAGTCTAAAACATTTGTCTCAATAGCCATCTAATACAATAGAATTAAATTGGGCCTAGCCCATACATCATTTCCAAAATTGAAATACAAGAAAGAGAACTAAAACAATAGAATCCGTCCTCGAAACATGAGGACTCACCAAAGCTCGGGAATCTTGAAATCAACCGCTAGCCATGAAACTGAGAAACCTGACTGTCGGACCATACATTTGGGGAAATGTAGGCAAGAGTATGCGTTAGGATAAAACAATGTACCAAGCATGATAGTTATTCATAAAACATTTAAATCATGCTAAAAGAGGACATTTCATGACATGTAATTGACCAAGATAAAACATGATATAAAAGGGTTACAAAACATAAGTCATAAAACATAGTCAATGCAAGCTAACATCATTAAAAACTTTGAACACATATGAGATACTTCTTGAAGTAACCTTAGTTCATTATTAATGTGGGAAGCATCCTTAGCCGACCTAGAGACCATGTGAGCTATACCATGATCCCCTGGTGTCTCCCACACCGAAAAGGGTTGTCCTACTTGCCAAGGTAAGGACCATAAACTTCTAGCTTAAGTGGATCCACTAGTTAATATATATCTAGACAATCATCCTATGGGGGCACATAGGTAAGGGATAAGGAGATTACTTCTAGAAACCCGACCTCTACTAATGGGAGAACTTCCATCTTAATATCCTCTCAGTGCTAAGCATAAATCCCACGAAATAGTCATTTCTTACTTGTTGTTATTATCCATGGAAAGGCACGCTATCTTTCCAATCCAAGCTAAGTCATCATCCATGGAAAGGTATCGTACAATAACCAATCCAAGCTAGATTTTATTAGGATAACTCTTAATCTATGATTCATTTAGGTGAGAAGACCTTCCAACCTTAAAACCCTTTATTATGTGAGAAAATCTTTCACATCATGCTTTTATGTGTTTAATGAGAAATCCTTTCAACAACACAATAACAACATCACCATTGATATACTTTACTCTCAAAGCATCCTTAAAACATTTGCATAGATTTTATAAGAACATGCATAATTCTATAATTTACATTTCAAGGTTCAAAACCCACTTTTAATCATCAACATTTAGAAAACATAAGTTAGTTATGGATTTCATCATAAATTCATATAATTCTATCAATACATGCTTGATTTCATAGTACTCTTCCTTTATAATCAAAATCCCACATCATATGATCATAACTTGAAAACATGGAGATTACATGGGTTCATGGGGAAATCAACATAAAATCATAGTATTTCATCAATTCATGCATAAGAGATCATAATTCAATCATTTAAATTTATAATCAAAAGAACCCATGACAATTGAAGAAACCCTAACTCAATTGGGGAATTCTAACTTTGAAAGTGGAGGAATTTTGGAACTCCATGAATGGAAGGAATCCATGGATGAAAACTATCATACCTTAAATCCAATTGCTAATATTCAATGGAGGAATTGAGACTTGACCTTGATCCTAGCTTGAACCCTTTCTTCTTCTTCAAGTTTTAGAGAGGAAGAACTTGATTTCTTTTGGTGATTTTGAGAGAATCATTTCTATTGGGAAATGTGGGAGTTAAAATACTTATATAGGGATCTTAGTGAAGGGTAAAATGACGTAGTTTAGAGATAAACTAATTAGGAAAAGACCGAACTTCCCCTAAACTGTAACTACCGATCACGACCCACGGACCCCGACTGACGATCTGTGGTATGACCGACGGCCCGTCCTGTCGGTCCGTCATCTGGTGTCAGAAGGTGGGAATTCAGGCCTTGGACCACGGGCCCTCAACCACGGACCGTGGTCCCACCAACGGTCCATTGGTTAGGGGTATGGTTTCAACTGCTTGAACCCCTTTTTGGGTGCCCATCCACGGACCACACCTACGGTTTGTGGTCCCATCCACAGGCAATGGGTGGCCCTTGTGACTGGCACCTGAAATTCCTGAAAACTGCCTTATTACCCTTTTTCGAATCTAGATTGTTACAATATATTCCCCATTGGGATCATTCGTCCTCGAATCAGATTCAAGCTAGTACCAAAAGAGTAGGAGAGGAACTAACAACCCAACCATCAATGCACTTCATCTAAATGCATATAACCAAGGAGGAACTATCGACTCTAAGCTAGGACGTAACCAAACATCATAAGAGGGGTAAGACTATTTCTAATATCCCATCATGCATGCAATACACATATCTGAGGAGGAAACATCATCTCCAAGATAACATCTAAGGAGGAAACATCAACTCCAAGCTAAAGACATGCTCACAACATCATATCATGTTGTCTACATACAATTCATACTCATATGCATATAAACATGTATGAGTCAATCAAATAAACTCATTTTCTCAAAACTTGAGATTTTCATAAATCATGCATAGTAAGGAAATCATGGAAATATATAAGACACATGACTCTGAAACAAAGAGCGAACAATGAGGGGCTCTTTACCTCAACCTAGAGTAGGAGTAGAAGGAAAAAGATGAGGATATTGGGACATCATATAGGCCTCGGCCTCCCAAGTAGAACCCTCAACTAATTGATTCCTCCACAACACTTTCACGGAAGCTACTTCTTTATTTCTCAACCTCTTGATTTGCCGGTCTAAAATCTCAGTCGAAACTTCTTCATAAGAAAGATTCTCCTTAACTCCCAAACCTTCTAAAGGAACTATGGATGTGGGATCACCAACCCATTTATTCAACATAGAGACATGGAAAACTGGATGCACCAATGCCAACTTCTTGGGAAAATCTAGCTTATAAGCACCCTTACCAACACGTCTCAAAATCTGATATGGGCCTACATATCGGGGACTAAGCTTCTCTTTCTTACCAAACCTTATCACACCATTCATGAGTGACAGTTTAAAGTAAACCCAATCATGACCATAAAACTCAAAATCTCTTCTTCTTACATAGACATATGACTTTTGCCAACTTTGAGACATTTTCAACCTTTCTCTAATAAGTTGAACCTTCTCTATGGCTTCATGTACCAACTTGGGACCTATTAGGGAAAATTCACCCACCTCAAACCAACCTATAGGAGATCTACACCTCCTACCATATAATGCTTCAAATGGCGCCATATCAATTTTTGAGTGATAACTATTGTTATATGCAAACTCAATAAATGGAAAATGGTCATTCCAATTACCCTTAAAATCAATCACACAAGATCTCAACATTTCTTCCAAAGTTTGGATAGTACGCTCTGCTTGCCCATTGGTTTGGGGATGAAAGGTTGTACTGAGATTAACATGAGTACCAAGACCCTTTTGGAAAGACTTCCCAAATTGAGAAGTTAATTGGGTACCACACTAGGAAATAATGGACAACGGCACTCCATGCAACTTTACCATTTCTCTCAAGTATAACTTGGCATAGTCCTCCGTCGAATAGAAAACCTTGACGGGAAGGATATGAGTTGATTTCGTCATCCTATCTACTATAACCCATATTGAGTCATGTTGTCGCCGGGTGCGAGGGAAACCAATAATAAAGTCTATATTCACATCTTCCTACTTCCAAGTAGGAATACTAATGTCTTGGGATAAACATCATGGTTTCTGATGTTCAACTTTCACTTGTTGACAATTAGGACACTTAGTCACAAATTCCGCAATATCCTTCTTCATCCTATACCACCAATAGACTTCCCGTAAATCATGGTACATCTTGGTGGCTCCCGGGTGAATGGAATACCGCGAACTATGGGCTTCTCTTTTCCCTCAAATCATCAACATTAGGAACACAAAAATGACCTTGATATCTAAGCACACGATATCCCCCTTGGGAGAAAGCCTCAAAAGATTTATTAAGCACTGCTTCTTTTAAGTCGACCAAAATTGGATCAAGACCTTGCTTGGCTTTCACATCCGTCACTAAAGATGAATCGGAACCATTGTGGACCATTACACCACCCTTGGTATAGTCCACTAACTGAACATCTAATTTGGCCAATCTATGAAAATCTTGAACCAACTCTTTCTTTTCTTCTTCAATATGAGCAACTCTTCCCATGGATAACCTACTAAGAGAATCCGCCGCCACATTTTCCTTTCTAGGGTGATAGAGAACACTCATGTCATAGTCCTTCAATAACTCAAGACACCTTCATTGGTGAAGATTTAGATCTTTCTAATTAAACACATATTGCAAGCTCTTGTGGTTGGTAAACACATCTACATGAATACCATATAAATAATCCCTCCAAATCTTTAAGGCAAAAAAAACCACCGCTAGTTCAAGGTCATGGGTAGGATAATTCTTCTCATGAATCTTAAGTTGCCTTGAGTCATAGACAATCACTTTCCCATTTTGTATAAGTACACACCCTAACCCAATTCTAGAGGCATCATAATAAACCACAAATCCATCCGTCCCTTCCGGTAAAGTCAACACCGGAGTAGAAGTAAGTCTATCTTTCAACTCTTCTCACAAGCTTCAGACCATATAAACTTAGCCTTCTTTTGAGTCAAATCCGTCAAAGGAGAGGTAATTGAAGAGAATCCTTCAACAAATCTTCTATAGTAACCGGCTAAACCCAAGAAACTTCTAATATCCGATGGAATTAGAGGTCTCGGCCAATGCTTGACCGCATCCGTATTCTTAGGATCTACCTCAATACCCTTACTTGAAACAATATGGCCAAGGAAAGCCATGGACCTTATCCAAAACTCACATTTTCTAAACTTCACAAAGAGTTGTTGGTCCTTAAGAATTTGCAACACAATCCTCAAATGATCAATATGCTCATCCTCACTTCTCGAATAAATCAATATATCATCAATGAACACAATCACAAACATGTTAAGATATTGTCTAAACACCCTATTAATAAAATCCATAAACGCCGACGGAACATTAGTCAACCCAAACTACATTACTAAAAACTCATAATGACAATACCAAGTTCAAAAAGCCATCTTCAGAATATCATCTTCTTTCACCCTCAATTGGTGGTAACCCGATCTAACGTCAATCTTTGAAAAGTAACTTGCTCCATGAAGTTGGTCAAATAAGTCATCTATCCTTGGAAGAGGATACTTATTCTTAATGGTCACCTTATTCAACTGACGATAGTTAATACACAGACAAAGAGAACCATCTTTCTTTCTAAAAAAACAAAACTGGAGCACCCTATAGAGTGATACTTGGTCGGATGAAACCCTTATCCAACAAATCTTTTAATTGTTCTTTCAACTCCTTAAGTTCTGTTAGAGCCATACGGTAAGGAGGAATAGAAATAGGTTACGTATCTGGGAGAATGTTAGTACCAAAGTCTGTCTCCCTCTCGAGAGGAACTGGGTAAATCATCTGGGAACACTTCCAGAAACTCATTAACATCGGGGACCGATCAAGAGTAGGGGTTTCGGAATCCACATCCCTGACCTTAACTAGATGGTAAATGCAACCCTCAGAAATAATCTTTCTAGCTTTAAGACAAGAGACAAACTAACCCTTAGGCATAGAATTTCCCCCTTTCCACTTTAGGACAGGCTCATTCGGGAACTGAAACTTGACTACATGAGTCCTACAATCGATAGAAGCATAACATGAGTGCAACTAATCCATACCAAGGATAACATCAAAATCTAGCATATCAAGCTCTATCAAGACAACAAGAGTAACTCTATGAGACACTTCATATCGACCTTCTTAGTTACAATAGAATCACCAACATGAGTAGAGACATAAAAAGGATCTAACAACACATCCGTAAGAACATCAAACCTCATAGCCACATATGGCATTTCAAAAGAAAAGGTAGAACCGAGATCAAGTCAAGAATATACATTAAGTTGGAAAACTTTCAACATACCGGTAACTACATCGGGAGAACCCTCTTGTTTACCATGAGTCTGAAGTGCATAGAATCGGTTTTGCTTGGGAGAATTGGAACCCGAACCACTAGGAGGATCTTTCTTGCCCTCTCTTCCTTTAGCCGTAAGCATTGAGCAATCCTTCATTTTATGACCACTCTTACCACAACTGAAGCAACCATATGTGCCGGCTAGGAACTTACCCTCGTGCTTCTTTCCACACCTAGTACAAGTAGACATAAGCAATGAAGATCCACTACCATTCCATCCTTGAGGCTTAGGGTTAGACACCCTATCTTTGTTGAACTTAGAAGGACCATTGGGGGAACCTTGACCAGAAAACCTTTGTCAAAATCTAGGACGACCATGTCCATCAGAACCTTGCATGAGAGAAATTACCATCATTGGTTTTAGCGCTCTTTGTTGACCTAGACTTTTCCTTGAGTTTTTCCTCTTCGATATGTTGAGCATAAACCATGATACGAGAGAAGTCCATGTCATTAATGAGCGTGGCGGTACGACACTCTTTAACCACCATTTCAGACACACTCGAAATGAACTTACTCATCCTTTCCCTTGAATCGCCAACCATTGTCGGAGCATACTTAGACAATTTTGTGAACTTCAAAGCATATTCCATCACACTAGTACTTCCTTGACGAAGGTTGATAAACTCAAGCTCCTTTGCTTCCCTCATCTCAAGGGGAAATAACCTATCAAGAAAAGCAACCTTAAACTTATCCCTATCAAGAGGACCCACATCTTTCGGTCTCCCTTCTTTCCATTGGTTGAACCAAGTTTGAGCAACACCTTTTAGTTGATAAGCGGCCAATTCTACCTTTTCCACCGGCAACACTCCCTTGATCATTAAGACTTTATAAACCTAATCAATGAACTCTTGAGGATCTTCTTCAACCTTAGAACCATGAAACTTCAGAGGATTCATCCTAGTGAAGTCCTTCACTCTAGATGCCGCTGTACACACATTTGGGTTCATGGGAACCGCAACCTCCCTATTGGCTTGAGCCATCCTGGCTTGAACCAACACTTGAAAAGCAGCCCTAAACTATGCATTTGTCACTCTTTCGGCAAATGATCAACCAGAACTTGAGAAGCTTTGGGAAAAGCTTCTTGTACAACACTCACTCACTCACATTCCTTCTAGCATAAGCTCTTTGAGTAGCATATCATGTAGAGCACCAGATAAGGATTATGAGAGAGACCTTATAGAGTTAAACTCTATCGCATGACTTTAGAGTAACGAAAGAAATGGAGTTTCCTAAACATCTTGTATCCTGTCATTCATAAATGTGGTGCGCTTCACTCTCATGAACAAAACTCTACTCGACGTGTCTTATGAGGCATCCTAGGACCATTCTAAAACTTGTGCTCTGATTACCGAGTTTATCACGACCCTGGGGTACCCCCTAGATGTAACACGACGTATAGGACCCTGAGGGACCCCATACAAGCCACTTAACATTCATAACATAATAAATAGAACAATACAAGTAAATGAACATTTCAAATCCAATAGTTTTTAAAATAAAAGTAGAAGTCTAAAACACTTATCTCAATAGCCATCTAATACAATAGAATGAAATTGGGCCTAGCTGATATACCGTGAGTTTACAGTATTTTTGATGCATTTCACTTAAGAGTTGTGTGTGTCTAGGGCCGTATTGTATTTGAAATAATGTGTTTTGTGTTATGTTTGTAGGAAACAGGCTTGGACGTGGTTGAGTGAGATAACAGCTGAAAATATGCAGAAGGAGCCACCCATGAAAGTGATCCATGGACCGTAGGTCGATGGGTAGGCGTAGATGGAGCATCAGGGAAGTCTGACCATGTGTGGAACTACAGAGCAACCTACGGACCGTAGGTCGACCCACGGACCGTCCTGCATATCCGTTGAATGTGTTCAGAGAGTTGAAGTTCCAGTACCTGATGAAAATCCTAAGTGTGAAGCCATGGAAAAGGACTCTGTCCTGCATGTCCATCGTTGATGATCTGAGAGTGAAGGTTCCAGCCTCTCCTAGAAAAATGCTAAGTGTTGACCAACGGAGGGGACCTACGGACCGTAGGTCGACCCACGTTCGTAGCTCAAGTCGTCGATTGATGTTGCGTTCCAGAAGTTTATTTCCTTCTTTTGTTTCCTTTTTATTTAGGACATGTTTTTCTATAAATAGGGTATGTAAACCTCATTTTTGGGGTTTAGACATTGTTGTTTACTATTAGTTCTTGGTATTTTATGGAATGAACTTGCAACTTTAGCAATTTGATTGCTGGATTTCGTTTTACAAGATTTTGAATTTGAAATTCAATTGGAGATTTTGGGTTTCTTCTACTTTAATCGTAAGTTCATTAATTCTCTTTATCAAAACATGAATTGTGTTCTTTCAAGCATGAGTAGCTAAATCCACAACTAGGGTTATGGGAAGCATGAGCAATTAACAACGTATGAATAATAATTAAGTAATTGTCGAATAGTGTTTATGCATGTATTGGTAATTCTTTCATTTAGAAGTCTTTTTAACGGTGGCCAACGTTAGAACTCGCCTCGTTGCTACTTTCCGGACCAAGGAGGTAGTTAATGAGAAAAGAATTAACAACATAGATTTAGTGGATGCTATCTAATAGTCTAATGTCAATTAGTGCGAGGGTGAAAACTAAGCCATTCATTGATGTGATGTCTAATCTGAGGCAAAGGTAAGGGTTAGTAAAGTATACAGTCATAGCCGGACCAAGGTGCGTAGTGAAATTCCCTATTTGGAGGACCAATCACCTAGGGATACCTATCTTACCAACTTTGCATGTAAAACACTAGGAAATGATTACTATTATTAGGATTACTACTTTAAGAGCTTATGGGGAACACATACACCCTAGTTTCACTTTCATATTGATAACTTAAAGTTTGAATCCTACTCATTTGTTACTTAAACAACAATCGGATATTTGCTTACGAAAAATCCCATTTTAATTACTTGTTTCAGAAATAGTTTGACTAAAAAGATATAATAGTGATTTAAGTTTAAGTCTAAACTATATTCATCGTGGGATCGACCCCAACCTACAAGTTGGGGTTCTTTATTTTGACGACGACCATTTATACTTCTTTAATAGAGGTGTAATTTGAGCGTATCAAATTTTGTTGCCGCTGCTGGGGAATAAGGATTTTGGATTAAGTTTAACTACATTATTGAACTTTAGTCAACTATTTCCTGATTTTATGCTTTCTTTTGTTTTTGTTTTCTACAGGTTTCTACTCTAGTGTATGCCAAGTACATGAAGTCGAGGCAAACCATTGACCCCCTACGATCCAAATTTGAGCAAAACTTTGAGAAAAATGAATAATCAAGGGGTTCAAAACAATCCAATCGGAGAGAATATAGGTGATGGAGTACAATTCCAGCCTCCTGGGGTTGTTAATATGCAAGGTCAGGTTCACAGTGGAAATCTTATCGGAGATGCATTGATGGTACATAATCCGCCAGAACTAAGGTTACGTGACAACTACAGGGTCGACTTTAAGACAGTTGAATAATAAGGGCCCATTGTTCTTCCTTCTCTACCTCCAGGGCATACATTTGTGTTGACCAACAGACTTATGCATATGCTTAAAACGAGAGGGTTGTTTTCTGGGCTAGCCTCAAAAGATCTGCATGGTCACATGGCTAAATTCAAAAGTGTTTGTAAGAGTTATGTAAGGCGACTAGAGTTGGATATATGGTTGTCATAGGGTTAAGAGTCTTCCCTCCATCATTGACCGGTGATGCTTTGGTATGGTTTTCTGAGCTTCCATATAATTCAATTCATACATAGGACCAATTGCACCGAGTATTCATGGAAAAGTATTTCCTAGTGTCTAAGAAGCTTAACCACAAGGACAAGTTGAATAATTTCGTTGCACTACCTGGAGTGTATGTGAGCAGTTCTTGGGACAGATTCACTGCATTTATCAGAAGTGTTCCGAATCACCACATAGATGATGAGTCATTGAAGGAGTATTTCTACAGAGGGCAGGATGACAACAGAAAGGTTGTGCTAGATACTATCTCTGGAGGATCCTATGGTGAGTGAACTTTTGAGGAGATCGCTGAAAAATTGGAGAAGATTTTCTCAAATAATAAGGCATGGAGCACTAGAAAAGCTAATACTGGAAGAAGCATATTCATTATTCAAGCCGCACCAGATCAATCTAGTGATGAAATTTGTGAGGAGATGGCTCAGATGAGGACATAACTTGGGTTGGTATTGAAGCATGTGAGTGGAGGTGCAGGATAAGGTGAATGCGGTAAATTCCTAACTAGAACTCCACCACCACCAGTTGAGGAATGCTACTAAGAGGAGGATGCGTATTTGGTGAATGGTTAGATGGGGGGTTTTCGAGCCAATACCCAAGGTTCTAACTCGGATAGTTGGTGCCAAGGTCAAGAAAACCAAGGTCAGAACTATGGAAACTACAATCGAGAGGGAAACTATGTCCGGGATGGGAACTACAATTGTGACAACAACTACAATCAGAACAACTATGACAACAGAAACGAGAGAGTTGGACCTTATGTTCTACCTGCAAATTGGGAGTCTAGTAATAGAGAAAGTGGGGGTAGTATGTAACGCATAGAGGATATGATACAGAAGATGATGAAGAGGTTTGATGCGACTGATAAGAATGTGAAAGAGATGTAAAACGACTTGTCTGGAATCGATCAAAAAGTTGACGCCCATGGAGTGTCGATCAAGCAACTTGAGCAGTAGTTTAATCAGTTGTCCACTACAGTGAACCCATGTCAGCCTAGCAAACTTCCTAGCAACACCATCTAGAATCCAAATAATGATGAGCATTGTATGGCAGTCACTACTCGAAGAGGTAAACAGACCATTGATCCCCCTATGCCTTCTGAGGTTCAAATTGTGGTAGATAGAGATGATGATGAGATCGAGGTTACTGGAGAGTCTAAGAATTATAGAGAGAAGGAAGCGGAGGTGACCCAAAAAGTTATTCCCATGCCTAGATCTCCACTGCCATTCCCACAGAGATTGGTGAAGAAGACCGAAGAAGGAAAATATCTCAGGTTCATTACAATGTTGAAATAACTTTCCATCAATGTTTCATTGATAGAGGATTTGGAGCAAATGCCTGGGTATGCAAAGTTTATGAAGGATTTGGTGACCAAAATGAGGGCCGTCAGTTTTGAGAATAATGAGAGGTTGCAACATTGCAGTGCTATTGCTACTAGGTCACTTGTGCAGAAGAAAGAGGATCCTGGTGCTTTCACTATTCCTTGTACCATTGGGTTGTTGCATTTTGCGAAGGCGTTGCGTGATTTGGGTGCTAGCATTAATCTGATGTCATTGTCTATCTACAAGAAGTTGGGTTTAGGGGCACCAAAACTGACTGTGATGTGACTACTCATGGCCGATAGAACTGTGAAGAAGCCCATTGGTGTTCTCCAAGATGTCCTTGTGAAAGTAGAGTCATTCATTTTTCTGGTGGAAATTGTGATACTTGATTGTGAGGTTGATTTTGAGGTTCCCATCATCTTAGGAAGACCATTCCTTGCTACTGGGCGCGCCTTGGTCGATATGGATAGAGGGCAGATGGAGTTCCGATTAAATAATGAAGAGGTAACTTTCAATAGCTGTAGGTCTATGATGGGGAGCGAGGTTTTGATGTGTCTATTGAAGAGAGGTTGGGTGTTGATGCACTGGCAGCGGTAATAATGAATTTTGAGGGTGATGGTATTGAAGACTATGATGAATTAGTTGCCACACTTGATAGGTTTGAATTCTGTTCCAAACCAAAGAAATTGGAGCTAGATATGAAGAATCACGAGTCTCCACCCGCAAAACCATCTATTGAAGAAGCTCCAAAATTGGAGCTCAAGGCTCTACCATCTCATTTGAGGTATGTATTATTGGGGAGAGATGGCACTTTACCGGTAATCATTGCGGCTGATTTAAGTGAGGTACAAGTAGAGGCATTGGTTTCTATGTTGAAGAGGTTCAAACGGGCTATTGGGTGGACTATTGCGGACATTATTGGGATTCCTCCTGGCATTTGTTCTCATAAAGTCCAACTTATGTCGGACAACAAGCCAAGTATTGAGCACCAAAGGAGACTAAATCCACATATACAAGAGGTCGTGAAAAAGGAAATCATCAAATGGTTGGATGCTAGAGTCATATACCCCATTGTAGATAGTAGTTGGGTCTGCCCTTTTCAGTGTGTACCTAAGAAAGGTGGGATTACTGTGGTTCCTAATGTGAAAAATGAGCTTTTTACGATGCGGCCAGTGACTGGATGGAGAGTATGCATGGACTACCGCAAATTGAATGCTTGGACAGAAAATGATCACTTCCCGATGTCGTTCATGGATCAGATGCTAGATCGCCTTGATGGTAAAGGCTGGTATTGCTTTCTTGATGAGCATTCAGGATACAATCAAATCTCCATTGCTCCGGAAGACCAAGAGAAGAACACCATCACTTGTCTGTATGAGACTTTTGCCTTCAAAAAGATGCCATTTGGGTTGTGTAATCCTCCAGCGACCTTCCAGCATTGCATGATGTCGATATTTTCAGATATGATGGAGGACACTATTGAGGTATTTATGGATGATTTCTCTGTGGTAGGTGACTCGTTTGATGGTTGTTTGATGCATCTAGTTGAGGTACTAAAACGGTGTGAAGAGTGTAATCTTGTGCTCAATTGGGGAAAGTACCACTTCATGGTGAAAGAGGGGATAGTTCTGGGTTATCAAATTTCTGATAAGGGTATTGAGGTTGATAGAGCTAAAGTTGAGGTAATAGAAAATCTTCCACCACCTATCTATGTTAAAGGTGTTAGAAGTTTTCTTGGGCATGCATGCTTTTATCGGAGGTTTATCAAGGATTTTCTCCAAAATTGCACACCCATTGTGCAAACTGCTCGAAAAGGAGTGTAAGTTTGATTTTGACGATGGTTGTCTGAGAGCATTTGGAGAATTGAAAGTAAGGCTAGGTTCTGCACCTATTATTATTTCACTGGATTGGGGGAAACCGTTTGAAGTGATGTGTGATGCGAGTGGAGTGGCGCTTGGTGTGGTATTGGGACAGAGGCGAGAGAAGATTCTACATCTGATTTACTATGCCAGCAAAGCTCTGAATGTGGCTCAAAAGAACCATATGGTAACTGAACAAGAACTTCTTGTTGTGGTTTTCGCATTCGAGAAATTTTGATCCTACTTGCTTGGTACTAAGGTCATAGTGCATACTGACCATTCTGCATTGAGAGGTCTGATGGATAAAAAAGATGCAAAATCAAGGTTGATTAGATGGGTATTGTTGCTGCAAGAGTTTGATTTTTAGGTGTAAGATAGAAAGGGGACAGAAAATCAAGTTGCCGATCATTTGTCCCGATTAGAGGAGGAAGCTATGGTCAAGCTAGGAGATGGGCCTGAAATTAATGATGCATTCCTAGACGAACATGTATTGGCTGCTTCTTATGATCTTATTCATTGGTTTGCAGATTTTGCTAACTACTTGGCAAGTGATATGGTTCCATCTGATTTGTCATTCCACCAAAGGAAAAAGTTTATGCATGATGTGAAGAAGTTCTTTTGGGATGAGCCTTACCTGTTTTGTATTTGTGCTGATGGAATTATTCGTTGCTATGTGCCCGAGGTTTAGATGATGAGTATACTAGAGGCGTGCCATTCATCGCCTGTTGGTGGGAATCATAGTGGTATTCAGACTGCCCATAAAATCTTACAGTGTGGGTATTACTGGCCTACCATCCACCAAGATGCTCATGATTTCGCCAAGTCTTCTGACCGTTGCCAAAGAGAAGGAGGAATTTTAAAGAGGCAAGAGCTACCTATGAATCTGATATTGGTGATTAAGTTATTTGATGTTTTGGGCCTTGACTTCATGGGTTCATTTGTGAGTTCACATGGGATGAAGTATATTCTTGTTGCGGTTGACTATGTATCAAAATGGTTGGAAGCAATTGCGCTTTCAAACAATGAGGGTAAAAGTGTCACCGCATTACTGAAAGAGTATCTTCTCCAGATTTGGTACACCTAGGGCGATTATCAGCGATGAAGGTTCTCACTTTTGTAATAAGTTGTTCAAGGCGTTGCTAGAGAAATATGGAGTTCGTCACAATGTAGCTACTCATTACCACCCGCAGTCTAGTGGGCAAGTTGAAGTGTCAAACAGAGAGATAAAGCAAATCCTTGCAAAGACTGTAAACGCCAACATAACAGATTGGTCAAGAAGGCTTGATGATGCTCTATGAGCCTATCGCACCGCATTCAAGACTCCCATATGTATGTCCCCCTACCAACTTGTATATGGAAAGTCATGCCATTTGACAGTAGAGCTAGAGCATAAGGCCATATGGGCGCTAAAGAAGTTGAATTTGAATTGGGGCAATGCATTGAGTCAAAGAGTGAATGACATGAATGAGCTTGATGAGTTTCACCTAAAAGCTTATGAAAGTTTATCCCTATACAAGGAGAAGATAAAGAAGTATCATGATCAAAAGATTGAATAGCGTGAATTTGTTGTGGGTGATCTGGTGCTTCTATTCAACTGAAGGTTGCGCTTATTTCCTGGCAAGCTCAAGTCCAAGTGGACCGGGCCATTTCGAGTCACTCAAGTATTTCCACATGGAGCGGTCGAGCTCGAGAACAAGGAGGGAATAGGGTTCAAACTGAACGGGAAAAGAATCAAGGTCTACATGGGGAAGTCGGATAGTGTCCAAGAAGTGATAGAGGCCTACTATCTTGATGAAGTATGAGTAATCAAGGTGTCTGCGTTGTGCCACGACGTTAAATCAAGCTCTGTTTGAGAGGCAACCCAAAATGTACAATCTAGCCAACTATAGGTTTTTCTTTTCGAGATAGGAGTTTTCTTCTTTTATTTTTATTTTTGTAACTCTTTAGGTAGGTGTTTTATTTTTGTATTAGCGTTGGCTAGATATAGAATAGGGTACATATCTAAAAAGTGTCCAAAAAATGTAAAAATAAAGTCCTAATAGTTGCTATGTGTGCAGGAACGAAAGGCAAAATATGCAGAAAAATGGTTGTGCAGTGGTGTACGGACCCCATCGACGGTCCGTTGGTCCATTCACGGACCTTGAATGCCATCCGTAGACCCCAGGTAAGTTTTCTTAATTTTCTAAATGTCAGAGTGACCTACGGACCTGATCTACGGTCCGTAGGTTGACCCACAAACCTGATTTACGATCCGTAGGTTGACCCACGAACCCATCGATGGGGTCTCGTGGGTCCAACATTAGGGTTTTCCTGACCCGACCCGGATCCCTTATAAAATAAAACCTTTCATTTTTTTAAACACTTCCCACGTTCAAATCTCCCTCCCAACCATTTTCCAACCTTCCAAATACCCAAAATCACCAATTAATCCCACATATTACTCCCACATTCCATTACCCAAATCCCATAAACTTCCTTTTCACTCCCAAATCCTCCTCACTTCTACTCTTCTTCCCCAAAAGAATTCACAAGTCCGGGTTCGACATCGAAAGGTTAGAAAAGGGTCACGACTTTCGTTGCAACACACACACATCATCGGTGCTTACTTGTAAGGTATACAAATTTCTTCCAAAATTTAAATTAATTCATTGTTTAATTTTGAAATCACATCGATGAACATGACCTTGGGTTGTTAGTTTCGTGTTTGAATGTTGAATTATAAGTTAGAATAACCCTTGGTATGATGGTATGTGAGTGTATAGTTAATTAAAACCAACTAAATTAGAGTTAATGGTCTAATTGGAAGTTTTGACTTAGGGTTCCTAGTTTTGGTATTTTAAAAAAAGTCGAGTTGTGTGTAATCGAAACCCTAAGGATGAAGAACTACCATATATTGTGTTGAAATGCATGATTAGACCTAGGTTGAATGATTGATTGACGAAATAAGGAGTAAAGTGTTAGTTGTGTCTAAAACCTGGCACAAAACTGACTAACGAGACCCCGTCTACGGACCGTAGGTCAGGTCCGTGAGTGAGTAGCACACATAGTTTTCACTAAGTGTTGAACCACGGTGTTGACTACGGTCCATCGTTCCATCGACAGACCGTTCTGCACATCCGTGGTTCCCACACCAGAGACCTAATTTTGGACCCTGTGACCTACAGAGGGGACTCACGGATCATCATTCCATTGACGGACCATCGGTACCCACCGTAGGTCGACAGTTCAGCTACTGGCCAAGAATTTTTTATTTTCTGTTTTGGTCCGACACTTGTTTGAAAATTATTCCATGAGTACTATTGCACCATTGTGGTACTAACTAAGATTCCACAGGTACTATGGCTCCGAAGCAAGCTCCGATCTACGCTGCCAAGGGAAAATCAAAATTTGTTGCTCCCTCTTTTAGGTTGATCGATGGGGAAATAGATGGGGAGTACGTTCCTCCTCCCACCAGGACATCCCCCACAGCTGCACGCACTACACGAAACAGAGCCCCATAGGTGAGATCTGATGTGGTCACTACCCCCAATTTGAAGAGGGGACACAATGATCGTCTCACAGGCTGGCTCAGAATCCCCATCAGACTCCGGCTCCAGCTCCAGCCCCAGTGGCAGCACCGCCTCCTCGTACTAGTATGATAGTATAGGAGATACCCTAGTACTCCCACGTACTGAGCCTTTAGCGGTTGCTACAGATCCTAACATGTGGTGTGTGGAGGGCCAGTTTTGATTTACACGAATGCTCACATGCTGAATGAGCACGATAAGATAGCCCGATTAGTTACAGAAGAGTGTCGGGTTCTCACATGTAGCCTCCACACCGCTCCAGCCATCCACGGTCTTTTTCGGAGGCACAAGTGTGAGTGGATGACACGTAGCCCAGGGTCCTATAGCGAGGAGATTGTACGGGAGTTCTACGGTTCCTATGCCGCCACCTTCAGAGGGTCCATCTCTAAGCGGGCCAAACCCGAAGCTCAGCCTCCACTTTAGGCCACACTCGTACGGGGGTTCATAGTAGACATCTCTGAGACCACCCTCCGAAAGTTTATCTACGGCCCAGACCACACTCTGCCCATCAATACGACAGAGTTAGACTATAGGAGAGGTATCGTTCAGAGTGGGGCATTTCATAGGGATGCCGATCAGAGAGAGTCACTTTTGAGGTGGCTAGCACGTCATATTGCTATAGATGGAGAGCGCGCAGAATGAGTCCGAACTTCGAGCTTGGGTATAAAAAATGTGACGTTGAGTTTCGTTGCTAAATTCTTCTGGTTGCTGGTGCGGAATCGTGTGTCCCCTACTCAAGAGGACAATGTGGTCATATGGGACCGAGCGGTGATGGTAGCAACTTTGGTAGTGGGGCTTGAGGTAGTCTTTGTCCGCATATTGATTGCGGAGATCTATGAGAGGGCCTTCAAGGCCACCACCACCTTGCCCTTCTCGTACCTCATCTTCCAGCTATGTAGGGATGCATCCGTACCAGTATGGCATTATGACCGGTTGCTTCAGGCAACCGAGACTCTGGATATCAACCTTATTCGGGATGAGGCCAATGTAGCTGAAACTCGTAGGGAGCCACATATTGAGGTGCCACCATTGGGAGATGATTTTGTAGCAGATGTAGAGCATATGCATGATGATGACCCTGCCCCTCCAGCCACTATAGGGGATGCCCAGTCTCCTCCATCTCCGACCACCATTCAGGCCTCTAACTCATCCAGAGCCACTCACTCTTCAGGTTCCACTGCCATCCCTATAGCCCGAGTCAAGAGGCTAGAGGCACAGATGGCCACTCTGCTTCAGCATGAGAAGCCATGGATGCAGCGGTCTATAGCGGAGTCTGAGGTGAGGGTTGAGCAAAGGATGGAGCAGATGATGGACCAGAGGGTACAAGTCATTCATAAGCGCCTGGATGCCTTTGAATTGTGAGTCCTGTAGAGGTCTTCCCCGACTGTTGATGTGACCACCCTCAAAAAGAATTTAGAGAGCCTCCGTACTTATGTTGTTGCACTTCTCGCTCCCTCAAAGACTGAGCCAGAGTCAGCCCCTACTACACCGGTTGATGAGGTGGTGATGAATGCCCTATTCGGCGATGATATGCAGCCACCAGATTCGTCCTGTGTTGCTGGGAAACGCCCCACTCCGGTCGTACTTCTGATGATGCTCAAGCCGAGAGATTAAAGAAGAAGGAGTGCCAGTAGTTGGAGGAGGCCACGAAGGTGTCGATACAAGACGAGGAGATGAGATAGCAGCGGGCCAGGGAGATAGGTGTTGGCCTATCTAGTAGTGGGAGCACTACTGAGGGTGTTGTGAGAGTTTATGTGAGCACTACTGAGAGTGCTGGGTTAGGAGATGGGAGCGCTACAGATGGCATTTCGAGTATTGATCCAGCGGGATCCGAGAAACCAGACCCACTCGCTTCATGAGTGGTCTTCGGTGCATGTGCGCCACAGGTTTGCTTCACCTGATCCTTTAATTTTTTGTGCATTGGGGACAATTGCACTTTATTTTGTTGGGGGTGGGGTAAATGGATTGTGAGTGATAGGGTGAAGTCTGAGTAACTCAACTCATAATCCTCTCTTGGGGTTTTCTTGCCTGTGTTGTTTTTCCCCAAGAGACTGTCTTAATTTTTGTTGAATCGGCATGCTTAGGAATGTGTGTGGAGGAGTAAGTAGGAAAAATGAAAGCATGATGGCATAAAAAGCATGAGAAAAATGATCCTTGTCCTAAAAAAAGTGTGAAATGTATGTGCTGAATTTTTAGGCTTGATAAGTTGAATGTGCTGGATCTCAATGTGACATGATAAGGAACCAATTTAACCTCATGACTTAAGCTAAAACTTGAACTGGGTAATCAAATAATCTGATAATGAAACAATGTGCCAAGTGTGTGTGAGGAAAGCTTGAATGTTCATACAGTGTGTGCCAATCTAGAACTTTCTAGTCCTGTTAAGATAATCTAGGCTAGAAGTTAGGAAATGATCATAGGCCCTTGTTCAAATAAGTCCACTCAAGCGTAAAAAGATCTAACCAAATGAAATCAATGTACCATTTGATCCAAATGCTTGAGCCTAAGATAGACCATTCTTTCACTTCACCTAACTCACCTTCCCTAAAATCATTATTTTGGCCCCGGTCCCTCCTTGGACATGTGCACCTTTACTTAGGACAAAAGCCTAAGTTGAGGGTGGCTAATTCAAAAAGTTATCTTGATCTTGGCCCTGGTCCAACATAGGATATTGTGCACCTCAACTCATGCAAAATACATAAGTTGAGGGTGGCTATGAAAAAGGAAACCGAAATAAAAAGGGTATGAAAAGAGTTTTGTGTTGATGAGAGAAAAAAAAAAAAAGATGTGACTTTGTGCAAAAGAAGCAAAAGATGAATAACAAAAATGCTGAAAGAAAATAAAGAAAAATAAAAAGAAAGAAAAAGAAGAAAACTGAAACATGTGAGCTACAAAGTCAAAAGTCGCATCTTCACACCAAAGAGTCAAGGGAAACAAAAGAAAATAAAAAGATGTCAAGAATTGGTTGAGAAAAAAAAAGGTAAAAAGCCAATGTAATGTCAAGGAGGGCAGAAAGTCACTAAAAAGTACCCAAATATATCCTACCTGACCTTAAGCCTACGTTACAAGCCAACAAAGTCCTATAGTGATCCTAGCAACTAATTTGGAGAGTCTAAGCAGTGAAAATAAGGGCAAGCCTATGGCATTGTGCACTAACTGTACTTGAAGTCACTTCTGAGCGTGAGTGTTGAACGAATCCTAAAATTTGAAAGTCATATCTCTTGTGAGTGAAAAGGATTTCTTTTCAAGTGAGGGCACTAGTTACATTGTTGGAAAATTGATACCTTGGTGATTGTGAATGGTGTATGTTGTGGTGTTTGTTGGTCAATCTATGTCATGTTTTGATACGTATGAGTTGGTTTGTTGAGTCTAAAAGAAAATATTTGCACTGAGAAAACGGAATGGATTGAAATAGCCATGTGATTGCTTGAGTTTGTATGTCCGCTTCTACACAAGTGTCGTTTAGAGTTGTAGTGTGTCGCTTGAGGACAAACAACATGTTTACGTTGAGGGTGTTGATATACCGTGAGTTTACGGTATTTTGATGCATTTCACTTAAGAGTTGTGTGTGTCTAGGGCCTTATTGTATTAGAAATAATTTGTTTTGTGTTATGATTGAAGAAAATAGGCTTGGATGCGGTTAAGTGAGATGACACCTTAAAATATGCAGAAGAAGCCACCCACGAAAGTGATCCACGGACCGTAGGTCCTTTGACGGTCCGTCGATGGGTAGGCGTAGATGAAGCATCAGGGAAGTCTAACCAAGTGTGGAACTACGGAGCAACCTACGAACCATAGGTTGACCCACGGGCCGTCTTGCACATCCGTCGAATGTGTTCAGAGAGTTGAGTTCTACTACCTGATGAAAATACTAAGTGTGGAGCGAGGGAAGAGGACCTACCGTCTTGCACATCCGTCGTTGATGATCTAAGAGTGAAGGTTCCAACCTCTGCTAAAAAAATTCTAACTGTTGACCAACAAAGGGGACCTACGGACCGTAGGTGGAGTCGTCGATTGATGCCGCGTTCCAGAAGTTTATTTCTTTACTTTGTTTGCTTTTTGTTTTGGACATGTTTTTCTATAAATAAGGTATGTAACCTTCATTTTTGGGGGTTAGACATTGTTGTTTACTTTTAGTTCTTGGTATTTTGTGGAATTAACTTGCAACTTTAGCAATTTGATTTTCAGATTTCGTTTTACATGATTTTGACTTTGAAATTCAATTGGAGATTTCGGGTTTCTTCTACTCTAATCGTAAGTTCATGAATTCTCTTTATCAAAACATGAATTGTGTTCTTTCAAGCATGAGTAGTTAAATCCACAACTAGGGTTGTGAGAACCATGAGTAATTAACAATGTATGAATAATAATTAAGTAATTCTTGAATAGTGTTTATGCATGTATTGGTAATTCTTTCGCTTAGAAGTCTATTTAACGGTAGCCAACGTTAGAACTCGCCTCGTTGCTACTTGCCGGACAAAAAAGATAGTTAATGAGAAAATAATTAACAATTGAGATTTAGTGAATGCTATCTAAAAGTCTAATGTCAATTGGTGCAAGGATGGAAACTAAGCCATACATTGATGTGATGTCTAATATGTGGTAAAGATAAGGGTTAGTAAAGTATACACTCGTAGCCGGACCAAGGGGCGTAGTGAAATTCCCTATTTTGGAGGACCCAATCACCTAGGGATACCTTTCTTACCAACTTTGCATGTAAAACACTAGGAAAGGATTACTATTATTAGGATTACCGCATTAATAGCTTATGGGGAACACATACACCCTAGTTTCTCTCTCATATTGATTAACTTAAAGTTTGAATCCTGCTCACTTGTTACTTAAACAACAATCGGCTATTTGCTTACCAACCCCCCCCCCCCCGCCCCTTTAATTACTTGTTTCGGAAATAGTTTGACTAAACGGATATAATAGTGAGTTAAGTTTAAGTCTGAACCATATTCCTCGTGGGATCGACCCCAACCTATAAGTTTGGTTCTTTATTTGACGACGACCGCTTATACTTCTTTAATAAAGTTGTAATTTGAGCGTATCACTAGCCCATACATCATGTCCAAAACTGAAATACAAGAAAGAGAACTAAAACAATAGAATCCGTCCTCGAAGAATGAGGACTCACCAAAGCTTGGGAATCTCGAAATCAACCACTAGCCACGAAACTGAGAAACCTCACTGTCGGACCCTACATTTGAGGAAATGTAGGCAAGAGTATGCGTTAGTACAAAACGATTTACCAAGTATGATAACTATGCATAAAATATTTAAATCATGCTAAAATAGGTCATTTCATGACATGCAATTGACCAAGCTAAAACATGATATAAAAGGGTTAGAAAACATAAGTCATAATGCATGGTCAATGCAAGCTAACATCATTAAAAACTTTGAACACATATGAGATACTTCGTGAAGTAACCTTAGTTCATTATTAATGTGGGAAGTAGCCTTAATCGACATAGAGACCATGTGAGCTATAACATGATCCCCCGGTGTCTTCCACACCGAAAAGGGTTGTCCTACTTGCCAAAGTAAGGACCATAACCTTCTAGATTAGGTGGATCCACTACATAATGTCTATCTAGACAATCATCCTACGGCGGCACGTAGGTAAGGGATAAGGAGATTGCTTCTAGAAACCCCACCTCTACTAATGGGAGAACTTCCATCTTAATATCCTCTTAGTGCTAAGCATAAATCCCACAGAATAGTCATTTCTTACTTGTTCTTATTATCCATGGAAGGGCAATTCATCTTGCCAATCCAAGCTAAGTCATTATCCATGGAAAGGTATCGTACAATAACCAATCCAAGCTAGGTTTCATTAGGATAGCTCTTAATCTTTGATTCAATAAGGTGAGAAGACATTTTCAACCTTAGAACCCTTTATTATGTGAGAACACCTTTCACATCATGCTTTTATGTGTTTCATGAGAAATCATTTCAACAACATAATAACAACATCATCATTGATACTTAACTCTCAAAGCATCCTTAAAACATTTGCATAGATTTCATAAGAACATGCATAATTCCATAATTTACCTTTCAAGGTTCAAACCCCACTTTTAATCATCAACATTTAGAAAACATAGGTTAGATATGGATTTCATCATAAATTCATGTAATTCTATCAATACATTCTTGATTTTCATTAAAAACTCTTCCTTTATAATCAAAATCCACATCATATGAACATAACTTGAAAACATGGGGATTACATGGGTTCATGGGGAAATCATCATAAAATCATAGTATTTCATAAATTTATGCATAAGAGATCATAATTCAATCATTTAAATCAATAATCAAAAGAACCTATGACAATAGAAGAAACCCTAACTCAATTGGGGAATTCTAACTTTGAAAGTACAGGAACTTGGGAACTCCATGAATGGAAGGAATCCATAGATGAAAACTATCATACCTTAAAGATAATTCCTAATCTTCAATGGAGGAATTGAGACTTGACCTTGATCCTAGCTGGAACCCTTTCTTCTTCTTCAAGTTCTAGAGAGAGAAATATTTTGGAGATGAAGAACTTGATTTCTTTTGGTGAATTTGAGATAATGATTTCTGTTTGGAAATTTGGGGGTTAAAATACTTATATAGGGGTTTTAGTGAAAGGTAAAATGACTCAACTACCCCTAGACTTTTACTGTTGACCACGATCCACGGACCCCGACTGACGGCCCGTCCTGTCGGTCCGCCGTCTGGTGTCAGAAGGTGGGAATTGGGGCCTTGGACCACAGGCCCTCAACCACGGACCGTGGTCCCACCAACGGTCCGTTGGTTTGGGATGTGGTTTCAACTGCTTGAACCCTTTTATGGGTGCCCATCCACAGAGCACACCTACGGTCTATGGTCCCATCCACAGGCCATGGGTGGCCCTCGTGGCTGGCACCTGAAATTCCTGAAAATTGCCTTATTACCTTTTTTCAAATCCGGGGTGTTACAGGTGTGCTCTGGTCAACACGAGTACCCAACTCCTCATTCCTCCTTAAAGGCCCTCCAAGAGCTAGAGGTGTACTGTGAATCCCGATCTAAGATAATAGACACAAGCACACCACAAAGAGTGACCATCTCCTAAATATAAGAAAAAGCCAATCTCTCAGCACTTAATTAAGACTGAGTATGGAACAAGTTTGCTAACTTGGTCAATCTATCAATGATGATCCAAATGTTGTCAACACCTATAGAAATACGAGGCAAGCCTGCAACAAAGTCCATAGTGATGCAATCTGACTTCCGCTAGGGAATGGGTAATCTTTGGAACTCACCAACATGCCTTAAATGCTCGACCTTTACCAGCTGGCATCATAGGCAATATGCCACATAGTCTACAATATCTCTACTCATAACGCTCCACCAATAGTGTTGCCTCAAATCACGATACATCTTTACAATTCTCGAATGGATACAATATCTAGAATCATGGTCCTCACAAAGTATGAACTAAATCATATCTTTACCTCTCAAACATAGATACAGTCAATAAATCTTAAAATCCCATCTTAATCTAAGGTAACTTGACTGTTATCACCCTTTTAACACTTGATCTCAAAGAGCCACCACAGCCACATCCTCAAACTGAAAACCACAAATCCAATCAAGTACGGAAGACTAATCTCCAACATAGGCTAAGACATGCCTAGATTCTGAAATATTAAATTGAAAATCATTCGATTGGCTAAGAAAAAAACGTCTAAAGCCAAAGGTCACTTTACAAAAGACAAGAAGGCTAGACTACTCATACTCAATGCCTTTTGTCTCAAGGCGTCCGCTACCAAATTTGCCTTGCCTAGATGATAAAGAATAGAGAGGTCATAGTCATTTGGGAGTTTCATCCAATGGTGCTGCCTAAAATATAGCTCCCTCTAGCTCATGATATACTGAAAACACCGACGATCAGTGTAGATATCGCAACAAACTCCATACATTTACGACCTCCAAGTCTTAAGCACAAAAACTGCTACCACCAAATCCAAGTGCACTCATGCAACTGATAACACTCAAAATACTCTCTAAAAATAATCTAATGAGCAAGCAATTGACGTTAATATAAATAACCAACTAAGATTTGAGGTCGAATCTCATAGAGAATGATATATCACAGAATATTCTATCAAGAAATTTAGAAAGTAAAAATTCATTCATTTGTAGCAATAAGGACCATTGGGTGGATGATTCCACCAAACTTACGAAAAGGGTTTGGTTATCAATAGTCATAATTAAACAAAGATTTCAGACATTCAAATAAACAACAAGTAATCTAGGGATGAGAGGATTGGAAGGTTATATCCCAGAGGGGTAATTGTGTTGCTATGTAGTGATGAACATTCATGGATAGGCTGTGTTATCTTTAATAATACTAATCTTCTTTCAATCTCATAGCTTCACTTCATAGAATATTCTTTCGGTCTCATCTATGTGCATAACTAAACAACCCAATAGCTTACATTGTTCTCCCTTTCGATGCAGAAATAGGGAAAAATGATTCGACCATAATCTCTATTTTCAAGCAAATTACAGACATCAAACCTAAATTGCAAGTACGAACTAATTACCCACTCCAATCAATCTCTTTCAAACATCGATCAGAGATCAGAAGTAGGAATTAAGTTTGAAACCTTAACCCATAAGTTAACCCATTCTAATTAGCCCAAATTCATGTATGAACAATAGAACAATAGAGTATAACACAATACCCACTACATTAAATCAATACCCAACTTCATAATTGCACCCCAAGAATTATACCTTGCATGAAAGAAGTAATGGGTAATATGAAATCAAGCAATTACAAGCAATACCCACTTTGATTCAAACATTAATTTTGCAATTTTCAAGAGCAAAGTTGAAAACCCCCCCAAAACTAGGAAAGTGTTCTTCAAAAAGTAAAAGTGTCTCTCTCTAAAATGTTCAGAACTCTCTAATATATTTTGGACCCCTTCTTTCTCACTCTTTTGAATTTTTTAGTTTCCCAAAATTTTGCCCAAAACTCAATGTGTGACCCATTTAGTGACGTTAGTCAGGCTCGCTGAGCATATTCGGTGGATCGCCAATTTATCTTTAGCTCACTTTTCTCTTTCTTTAGGCTTAGTTGTTTGAACCTTAGTTGATGAGTTCATTCAAGTATGCCTTTCACATTCAACAGATCATCGATTACCACATTTGTTCGCCTTTTAAGCTTTCAATTTTTCTCCAAGTACTGTCACCTTTAGTGATGGTCACCTTGTTCGCCCTTTTCATTTGGTGAGTCATTGTTCCTCTTTGAATTCACTGACCTACCCCAATTAATTTAGTTGCTATGCACTATCAATTTGGGCGAGGTAGTACCCACTGGGCGATCCTCCATTCTTATTAGGGGATCAACAATGTGGAGTTTACACTTATTTATATATTTTTTTTGAAATTCTTTCAAGCATTCTTGCTTGCTTTGTCCCTTAGCCTTCATAGCTACAAATCACCATGATATCATTCGAATAGGAAAATATTAGGAATTGAGGACACCAATTGCTGAACTAAATAGGCCTCAATGAGTCTAAATGTACCAGTTATCAAGCATCAAAGAAGGTTGACCCTCTTATGCAAGAAGTTGAGAAGAATATAATTAACAAGTGGCTTCATGCCGATATTGTGTATCCCATTATGGATAACAAGTGGGTCATCCCAGTGTAATGTGTTCCAAAAAAGAGGGGAGGTATGATAGTCGTACCAAAAAAATAGAATGAGCTTGTAGCTACTAGACATTTGACCAGATGGCAGGTGTGCATGGACTACTATATGATAAACACATAGACTGAGAAAAACTATTTCCTAATGCCATTATGGATCCAATGCTTGATCGTCCTGCAAGTTGAGGCTGGTTTTCTTTTTTAATGGGCACTCGGGGTATAATAAAATTTATATTTCCCCAAAGGACTAAGAGAAAATGACATTTACACATTCTTATGGTTCATTTGCATTTAAGAGGATGCCTTTTGGGTTGTGAATGCTCCGATAACGTACCAAAGATGTATGTTGTCTATCTATGCCGACATGGTAAGACACTCATGAAGGTTTTTATGGATGACTTCTCTATTCTTGGTGATTACTTTGATGATTGTTTAGCCCATTTGAGCAAGGTTTTGCAATGGTGTGTAGAAACAAATCTTGTTCTCAATTGGGAGAAATATCATTTCATTGTTTAAGAAGGAATAGTACTTGGTCACAATATCTTGGGAAAGGGGATTCTAATAGACCAAGAAAAAAGTTGATGTCATTGCAATATTTCCACCTATAAACTTGGTAAAAGGGGGTCCGTAGTTTCTTGGGTCACACAGGGTTCTACTGCTCATCCTATCAAGTCTTAGGTTCCACATCAGAAACATGAAATTCCAAAAAATGACTGATCTCCCCACAAGTGCCTTTCTATGGCCCGTAGGACTTCTTGTAGTTCGTAGATAGGACTCGTAGTTCACTGCTTCAACAATTTTTCTTCATCTTTTCTTTCCAACTTGAATTTCCAATTTTTGAGGTTTTACAATATCTCCCCGTTGGTAAACATTCTTCCTCGAATGAGACTCAAGATAAAATGAGTAGGGTAGGAGAGAAACTAACAACCCAACATGATGCAAATTTCAAATAATCATGGAGAATCACACCAAGCTAAATCGTCAAAAATCAAGCTTTCATGAACATGCATGCATATGGAATTATGAGATTAACTAAAATACATGAATCTGAAAGATTGAACCATGAGTAGTTAATACCTAAAGCTAGGGTAGGGGCGGAGGGAAAGAGATGAGATACCATGCAATTATATCGGCTTTTGGCCTCCAAAGTAGAACCCTGAACTAATTGATTCCTCTAAAGAACTTTCACGAAAGCAACTTCTTTATTTCTTAACTTCTGGACTTGCCAGTCGAAATTCTCGATCGGAACTTCATAAGAAAGATTTTCTTTAACTCTCGCGCCTTTCAAAGCTACAATAGATGTCGGATATCTAAGACACGTATTCAACAAGAAGACATGAAATACTGGATGTACCGATTATAAATAATTAGGAAACTCAAGTTCATAAGAAACTTTTCCAATACGCCTCAAAATTTTATATGAGCCCACATAGCAGGAACTAAGCTTCCATTTCTTCCCAAATCTTATTACACCCTTTGTGGGTAAAATTTTCAAGTAGACCCAGTCATCCACATTAAATTCAAGATCTCTTCTCCTAGCATCGACATAAGACTTCTGTCAACTTTGATCCATTTGCAACCTTTCACGAATAAGTAGGACCTTTTTTATATCCTCAAGCCCCAACTTGGGCCTTATCAATGCAACCTCACCGAATTCAAACAAACCAATAGGAGACCTACAATTCCTACCCTAAAGAGCCTTAAATGGTGCCATCCCAATGCTAGAATTATAGCTATTATTATAAGAAAACTCAATCAAAGGGAAATGGTCCTCAAAATTTTCCTTGAAATGAATTACACATGCTCATAGCATATTTTCTAAAATCTGGTTGGTACGTTTGGCTTGTCCATCAGTTTGAGGATGAAAAGTCATGTTAAGTTTCACTTAAGTACAAAGACCCTTGTGAAATAACTTCAAAAAATGGGATGTAAACTGAGTACCACGATCGCAGATAATGGATAAAGGTACTCCATGCAAACTTACTAGTTTCTGAATATAAAGATTGGCGTAATCTTCTGATGAGAATAAAGTCTTAATCGGAAGGAAGTGAACCGGTTTCAGCATTTTGTCCACTATAACCAAAATGAAATCAAACTATTGACGAGTGTGAGGTAAACCTGTAATGAAGTCCATATCTAATATTTCCATTTCCATGTAGGTATAATAATGTTTTGAGACAAACCACCCAATTTTTGATACCCAACTTTCACTTGTTGAAAATTCAGACATTTGGCCATAAATTCTGCAATATCCTTCTTCACCTTATTCCTCCAATAGACTTCCCACAAATCACAGTACATCTTTGTGGGCCACGGGTGAAGAGTATTCCAAGAAATGTGAGCTTCTATCAAAATCTGATTTCTCAACTCATCAACATTCAGAACACAAAACTGACCTTAATATCGAAGGACATCATCTCCTCCATTGGAGAAAGCCACAATGGCTTTTATGGAAATTGATTTCTTTAAGTCAACTAGTACCGGATCAAGATCATTCTTATCCCTCACATCAGACACAAAAATGATTTAGAACCAATATGAACAACTACACCACATTTATTGGAATGAACCAAGCAAACACCCAATTGGGCCAACGTATGAACATCATGAGCTAACTCTTTCTTATCATCCTTCACATGAGCAAAACTTCCCATTGATAGTTGACTAAGAGAGTCTACCACCACATTCGCCTTTCCTAGATGATAGAAGACACTCATGTCGTAATCTTACGTGTTTACTTCCTGTGGTATTTGTCTTCAATTGGTTACCCAAATTTCCCCATTTGATATTAATCGTTGAAACTTTGTGATTTGTTTTAATGTTGCAAAAATGTCACCTCTACAAACGATTAGGACAAATCTTTACTTCTTAATTGAATTCTTTACCGTATAACTCTCTGTGGGATCGAACCCAACTCTTAGTTGGGTTTATACTTGTTAGTGACCGCCTAAACTTAGAATTGGATGAAGTGTAGCTGAGCATTATCAAAAATGGCGTCGCTACTGGGGGATGGTGTTTAGAATTCATTTATTGAAGTATAGTGGTGAACTAATTTTATTATAATTGAATCATCTTATTTGTGCTCTTATTGGCTGCTCTAAAATAGGTGAAAGGATTAGCGTGAATAGGAATAACTTCAGTCAACTGGGGAACAATGATGACATCAAGAACTTG
The DNA here is from genome assembly GCF_000226075.1 of Solanum tuberosum. Lineage (NCBI taxonomy): Eukaryota > Viridiplantae > Streptophyta > Magnoliopsida > Solanales > Solanaceae > Solanum > Solanum tuberosum. The sequence goes on from NW_006239110.1 coordinate 1,161,467, forward strand.
CATGATGTCAAGTGCGGGTGCTATTCGATTGCCTCCAATTGTGGGCAACGCGGTGTTTCATGTGACCAACACAATTTTGCAGTTGTTGCAAATGAAGGGTCTCTTTGGAGGACTTGCTCAAGAGGACCCTCATGACCACATCCAAAATTTTGTGGATGTGTGTGGGCCATTTTCCTTCAAGAGTCATCCCGACTCCATTTGTTTCCCTTTTATCTAATAAGGGAAGCAACGAAGTGGTTGACTGAATTGCCAAGGGAATCGATCACTTCTTGGGAGGATCTCATGGAGGTATTTTATGAAAGGTTTTTCCCTCCTTCGAAGATGGTTAAGTTGAGAGATAATATTCAGAACTTCAAGCAAATTGATGGTGAACCTATCCATGTGCATGGCTGAGGTTCCAAAAGTTATTGCTCCAATGTCTGACTCACGGGATGCTGGATAATGTGTTATTGCAATATTTCTACCGGAGTCTTGACACAGTTAACAAAGGTGTTGCGGAACTCATTCGGGTGGAATCATGAGACAAATGTTTGACATAACATCAACTCTCCTTGATGAGATGATGAGAATTAATGCATGGTACACAAGAGAAGATCAGGTGACCCAATTGAATCTTGGGCTGACAAAGGAACAAATGGAAAAGAACCAAGAACCAGATGAAAACATGGCTAAGATGATGACCCAAATGGACCTATTAGCAAAGCATGTTATGGGAAGTGGTCATAAGGTTGTAAATGCGGTCAGTACTAATAGTGGTGTAAACCCCGATGATGCACACTTTGAGGCCATGTACAATGAAGAAATGCAGTTCTTGGCAAACCAAGTGGGGGGTTCTCGTTCGGGCTATCCAAGGTCGAATGGAAATCAAGGTTGGCATAAAGATTGCGATGATGGCTGGAGAGACCGAGATCGAGAATAGCGTGACCGTGGTGCAAAATGGAGAGATAGAGACGGGGACAAAGATCAATATGTGCCTCCTCATGAACGTCAAAAGCCGAAAGAACCCAAGGGTTGATCCTAAAAACTTTCGGACCAAGGATATGCTTGCTTGTATCTTAAACAAAGTGGAATGATCAGACAAGGTGCTCAAGGAGATGAAAGATGATGTCTCTTACCTTAACCAAATGGTCACATCACACTCGGTAACCATTAAGCGGCTGGAAACAAAGATGGGGCAGATCTCAACTTATTTAAATCCAAGACTGAAAGGGGGTCTCCCAAGTGATACTTTGGTAAACCTGAAAAATAAGGCATGATCCCATGATCATGTCGTGCCACACCATTAAATAAGGTACTTCTAGGGAGGCAACCTAACTTTTTTTTGTCATTTGAATAAAGTTTGTTGGATGTGCAGGTTAAAATTCGAAGTTTGGGAAAAAGGTCAATGGGTGAGGTAAGAACTCATTCGGCATACCGCCGAGTCCAACGTTTATTGCCTTTTGGACCGAATTAATGGTTGGAGTTCTGTTAACTTTGGTAGGCTTAAAGCCATTTCGCGCGTCGCCGAGTGGATTGGCGATATTAATGAGGCTTGCCGACTGAGGCGCGAACTGAAGGGTCAAAGGCTTTCAACCATTTTAAATTCAAAACCTCTCCTTATTTTGAACTTTTCGACTCTTGTAATCTCACAATCAAACTTTAGATCATAGGTTTTACTTAATTTTCATGGGTGGCTTTGTGTGATCGGAACATGTCACTTTACTCCCCTTGCCTCTTTGCCTGCATATTATATTTTGTCTTCAATTGAGGTTCGTTCTATGAATTAGCCTTAATTTCATAATATAAACTAAGCATACTTTTAAGTAGTTAATGGATCTATTGCGTGCCCTGATTGTGTGCCTAATTCCTTGTTGAATTATAATTTCAATCTTTCCCAATAAATTATTTAGCCTAAATGAGTTATTTATTGGTTTCTAAATTGTGTAAATTGTGGATGTGCATATTGGGTTTTGTGTGGGTGAATTCTGAGTAACCTGATTTCAACCGAACTACTTGATTTTGCCTAATGATGGATTGGGTGACATAATTCTTAAGGGTGAAATCGTTGTTTGGTTGAGTTTAGATAAATTGGGGGAAGTCTAAATACCCCGGTTCATATTTATATTGGATTAGGCTTAAATTGCATAGATTTGGATTTAAAATTGATTGTCATGGGCTGGTAGTTGAATATTGAACGTTGAGTTGAAAATTTGGCACGTTGGGCCATTTGGAGAGCTTAGTCAAGCTAGCCGAGTGACTCGATGGTTCACCGGATAACCCCCATATCTCCTACTCGACTTGAATTTTTTTTGTTTTGTTATGTGATTTTTGGCGAGATGTTTGTGCTCCCCGAGTTGACTCTGTGAGTAGCCGAATAGACTTAGGCTCACCCTTTCAGAAACCTATTTCTATTGAAGTGATCTATAACTTTTGGCGAGGGTCCTTTGCACCGCCGATTGAATTCGGTGAGTCGCCAAACTACAATTTGTCACTCCTTATTAAACTGAATTCTGGCTGATTGTGTTCTTTATCTTTAGGCGATATCATTAAGGCTCGCCAAATGAACTCGATGCCTTGCCGAGGGATTTTGCGAGTTTTCCTACATTTTTTAAAATTGTTGTTTCACTAACCCTTTACAACCGCATCATTTTGTTTGCTCATTTTGATAGATATGGCTAGACTGAAAGTTTCAGTAAAGGTTCCTCAACCCCGGATAAGGGCAAAAGGGGTAGTGATTACTACTGAAGTTGCACCTCCTCAATCTACTAGACCTCGCTCCAGCACAAAAGCAAGTGTTCGGCAAAGGGAAAGCAGCCAGCGGAGCCTAGTTCGAGCAGCTCCAACTCTTACAACATGGGTGTATATTACACCCACCTCAGTACATCTAATTCTGAGAGTGAGGATGATATGGGGTCTAGGACTCCAGTGTATGAGTCAGAGCCAGCGGATGATTAGACATTAAAGCGCAGACGTGGTGAATTGCGCTCCAAAGCACTGCATGATCCAGCACGACTTCCAGCACTCCCGACACCTCCACCACCTCCAGCATAGGAAGCAGTACATGAACCCTAAGTGCCTCTAGCTCTAACACCTCCTGCACACTCTATGAATCAGCTGAAGGCTGCTAGTATGCAGACAATTCTTGAGGAGAAGCGGTTATCTACGGATGGGGTGGTAGATAGGTATCCAACTTGAAAGAGTGGATTAATTAAGGAATTGGGTTGTTTAATTGTGTTATGCTCGTTGAGGTTCGAAAGAACTCACTTGAAGTGCAATAGTTGATTGAGTAATTGTTATTGTATTTAAAACCTAGCCTACCTATTGAGATTCAACAACTTTGAGCAACTAGTAATCACCCATTACACGAAATTAGCATTCAACTGATCACACTCCTAAGGTCAAATCTTTACTTGTTTACTTCCTGTGGTATTTGTCTTAAATTGGTTACCCAAATTTCCCCATTTGATATTAATCATTGAAACTTTGTGATTTGTTTTAATATTGCGAAAATGTCATCTCTACAAATGATTAGGACACATCTTTATTTATTAATTGAATTCTTTACCGTATGCTCGGTGCGATCGACCCCAACTCTTAGTTGGGTTTATACTTGTTAGCGACCACCTACACATAGAATTAGATGAAGTGTAGTTGAGTGTTATTAAGTCTATCCTTTAACTCTTGAAAACTTTTCTCACAAGCTTCTGGCCATAGAAATTTCACCTTCTTTTGAGTCAATGTTGTCAAAGTCAAATCAATAGAGGAAAATCCTTCCACAAACCTTCTATAATAACCGGCCAAGCCAAGAAACTCCATATATCCGAAGTAGGCAAGGGTATAGGCCAATTCTTAATCGCCTCAATTTTCTTAGGATCAACTTGAATACCTTCACAAGAAACAATATGGCTAAGGAAAATGACGAACCTCGACCAAAACTCACACTTGCAAAACTTAGCATACAACTCATGATTCTTGAGAATTTGCAATACAATCCTCAAATGCTCAACATTCTCATTTCACTCCGTGAGTAAATCAAAATATCATCTATAAACACAATCACAAACATATCAAGATATTGTTTAAACACCGTATTAATGAAGTCCATAAATGCCTTCGAGGAATTAGTCAAACTAAAACATATCACCAAAAACATATAATGGCCATATCTAGATCAAAAACCCATCTTTGGAGTGCTACTTTCCTTCACCTTCAATTGGTGATAACTTGACAGGGGGTAAATCTTACAAAAGTAACTTGCTCCTTGGAATTGATCATACTAATCATCTATCCTTGGAATAGGATACTTATATTAATGGTAACCTTATTCAATTGTTGATAGTCGATGCACATTAAGGGAGAACCATCCTTCTTTCAAACAAACAACACTTAGAGCCCCACATGATGAGATACCCAGTCTAATAAAACCCTTATCCAACATGTCCATTAATTGTTCCTTTAACTCCTTAAGTTCTATCTAGAAAATTCGATAAGGGGGAATAGAGGTAGGCTGCAAATTTGGGAGAAGGTCAATATCAGTCTATTTCTCTTCTGGGAGAAAGACCGGGAAGATCATTTGCAAACACTTCCAAAGCCTCATTTACAATCAGGATTGACTAAAGAGGAAGCGTTTAGGAATCTATATCCCTTACTTGAACAAGATGATAAATGCAATCCTTAGAAGTTATTTTCCTAGCCCTTAGAAAAGAAATAAACTAACCCTTAGTCATATAATTTACCCCTTCAAATGATATGATAAGATCGTTCGGAACCTTGAATGTGAAAAATTGGGTATTACAATCTATGGAAGCATAACATGAATAAAGTCAATCCACCTCAAGAATAATATCAAAATCTAACATATCAAGTGCTATAAGATCAACATGAGTGAGTATACGAGAAACTGAAATAGGAAAATTTCTATAAACTCTCTTAGCCACTATAGAATCACCAGCAGGGAGGGTGACATAAAAGGGATTACAAAGGATTTCAGGACTGATATCAAACCTCATGACCACATAAGGAGTAACGAATGACAATGTAGCACCTAGATCAAGTAAATCATAAACATCAATATGGAAAACATTCAACATAACCATCACAACATCTGGAGATCTCTCATGATCATGTCAAGTCTTAACAACATAGAACCTATTATGATAAGGAGAACCTAAAGAAAAATAACTAGGTTGAGCTTTCCAACAATCCTTACACTTTTTTATCTTTCAAATGAAAATCCTTTACTTTGTGGCAACTCTTTGCACAACAAAACAAACAATTTGTATCGGCTAAGAACTTATCATCATGTTTCTTACCATACCTTGTGCAAACAGGAATATATGATCTATTACCACCACCTTTTTGAGGTTTAGGATTAGACACCCTATTCTTGTTGAACTTAGGAGTTGGAGAATTATAAGATCCTTGACCCAAAAACTTTTGCCAGAATTTAGAACGGCCTTGTCCACTAAACCTAGAATAAGAAAAGTCACCATTATTGGTCCTTGCCCTGTTGGACTCTCTTTCCCTTTACATGAGCTTCTCTTCTACAATTTGTTTGGCATGTATCATCAAGAGGGAGATATCCTATTTCCTTAATCAAAAGAGTTGCACAACACTCTTTAACCACCATACTAGACTAACTCGACAACAACTTACTCATCCTTACTCTAGAGTCGACAACCACAGCCTGCACATACTTAGCCAATTGAGTGAACTTCAATGCATGATCCTTCACACTCATATTTAATTTTCAAATGATAATGAACTCAAGAACTTTTGCTTCCCTTGTCTCAAAAAGAAATAAGCGATCAAGAAAAGCTCTCTTGAATTCCTCCCAATCAAGGGAATCTACATCAAAAGCCCTCTAACTTTTTCATTGTTCAAACCACACTTGAGAAACTCCCTTAAGTTGATAAGTATCCAATTCCACCATCTCAATCATATACAATCCCATAATTCCAACTATTTTTACACCTCATCAATGAACTCTTGAGGGTCATTATCAACCTTGGAACCATGAAATTCTGGAGGATTAATCCTAATGAAGTCTCTTATCCTTGTCACCATCATACCTATATTTGGGTTCATGGGACCAATGACGTATCTATTTGCTTGGGTCGTCATAGATTGAGCCAACACTTGGAAAGTAGCTCTGAATTCAGCATCAGTCACTTGCTCAGCCAAAGGGTCAACCAGAACTTAAGGAACCTCGGGCTCCATATTCTCACCCATATTCCTTCTCATGTAAGCTCTTCAAGTGGTCATATCTTGAAAATGATTGAACACGACTTAGGAGTAGGACCTTTATAAAGATAAACTATATGGCATGACTTTAGAGTAATGAAAGAAGTGAAGTTTACTAAATGTTTTGTAGTGTCCTATTCATAAGTATGACGCTCTTCACATATATGAACAAAACTCTACTTAACGCAACTTGTCAGACATCCTATGACATTTCTAAAACCTTGTGATTTGAATACCAAGTTTATCATGACCCAAAGTACACCCTAGATGTGACATGGCATATCAGACCCTGAGAGGCCCTACACAAGCCACTTGACATACATATATATAATCTAATAGACAAATGTAAAGAATATCTAATGAATAGAAAAGTTTGACATAAAAACAAAATCTAATCATAATCTTGACGAGCCATTCTAAACATCTCAAGAAGTGGTCAGGATGTAATCCGTACACCATGTACACCATCGAAAAACTAAAGATATTGAAAGAAAAGTCAATGTGACATGGCCCTCAGAACATGAAGATTCACCAACTCTTGAACTTCAAATGGTCAAGACAACTAGCAATAAACAGGAGGAGGAAAATTGTCAGACCCTACATTAGTGAAATAATGTATGAATTAGTATATAGAATATACTAAGTATGAGTGATATATATATATATATATGAAATATGATCATATGAGGACATAATTGAAACATGAAATGAATGACCAAGTTAACCATAGTAAAACCTTTAAAGAAGAATCATAAATTAGGAACATGGTCAATGCATTTTAGAATCATAAGGAAAGATTCATTAAAATCTTGATGGTAATCATAGGTCATTTTGAGGGGTATTAGCTTTAACCGACAATAGACTATGTGAGCTATACATGGAATCCGATGTAAATCCCACATCAAGAAGAAAGATTCTACTTTCCAAGGTAGAACTCCATATCAAGGTTCATATGCTATATGTGGATCCACTATCTAGGCCATTTAAGGCAATCATATTGGGGCACATAGTTTGGAACTAGAGGTTGCTACTAGAGATTACCCTATTTAAGCCTCCACCTAAAAGTTCTCTCGGTGCTATGTTAAATCACTAAAGAATAGTCAATTTCATAAACATATCATCATCCATGGAAAGTATAATCCAAATACGAATCTAAGCTTATACATCATATAGTAGCTCATTAAATCTTTAATAGCATGTGTAAGAAAACCTTTCACCAAACCATGATTCCTTAATATGTGAGAAAAACATTTCATAATTTTATTGATTCTCATCTTAAGTAATCCTAATTAAAAAAATATTCCTTTTTATAAATCATTCATAACTTCTTGTAAATGTTGGTTATAGATTCATAGTTTCTTCATAAATTCATGTATGTTAAGGTTCATGGTAAAAATCATGATCAATAAATGGAATCATGTGAATTTCAATTGTAAAGCATGTAATTTAGATAACATAATCAAAATAAGAACAAATTTAAACAATTGAATCAACATAAATAGAACTCATGAGGAATTCAATGAAAACCTAATCAATATGATTGAAATTGAATTGGAGAATTGTAGAATACCTTTGGGCTCAATAGTTGAATGGAACCTATTAATGAAACTATCACACCCCGAGCCTACACCCTGGGTGGGACTGGCACTCGAGAGCCATTATTGGCCCAAGCGAACCCTTAGCCTGGCTTAACTCATAGCGGAAGACTTAAATACGAGAAAACAATCTCAAAGGGTACTCATGCAACAACTTAAAGAAATATTATACTAGCAAAAATGGCAACTCAAGTCTCATAGAAAAACATATGAAATACAAGACTAAAGAACTCATAACTAACTGTCTATGAAGACTCTAAATACTAAGAGGGATGTCGGGACAAGACCCCCAATCATCCTAACAACTGAAATACTAGAAAAAAATGTAAAAGGAGTCCTCCGGAAAGAAATGAAGCTCAACAAATGACTCTGACTGCTCGAATGGATCAATGAGGTGCTGGATGTTGATCCTGATTACCTATATTTGCATCATAAAAAGATGCAGGCCAAATGACATCAGTACATTGAATGTACGAGCATGCGAGGGGAAAACTAAACATGACATAAGCTTGAAAGGAATCTGAAAAGAACACTTACCTTGGCTTTACTCAACTCATGAATACTCAACTCAAATGCAAAGTAAAAATAACAATAAAGGTGTAGTCTATACAAAGCATTTAAATCAGTAGATGATAACTCAATGTATTAAAAAAATACAATAACAACTCAGTTTACTTATAAAGTAATATATTATTGTGGGAGCTTCTCTAACTGACAACCATCACTATGAGCTAAAGTGATGATACATCGTCTCGCCCGCGTTGCCAGAACTGTCCTATACCTTGTCGTGATATAGAACGTCTTAACTAAGTGGATCCACTAGTCTATGCTAAAAATTACTAAGGTGTCATCTAAAAAGTATGACCCTTTCTACCAACGATGGCTATATGATTTATGGAGACTTGAATTATTATGAACTCATCCCCATATTGGTGCTCAATACTACTCCTAAATTATACTCAGCTCATATGTTTTAAAAACAAAACTCTTTCTGTGATATGTGGTAATTACTCAAAAACTAGCTTAAAAGCTCTCTTGGAAATTGGTATTTCCCTTCTTGTTTAAATGTGAAAACATTTCAACTCTTGGGAATAGTTAGTCCCCGTATAATCTTTTGAAGAAATTAACTTTATTCTTACTCTTTACTAAACTCAAAACTCAAGTCTTAAAACAAAGTTAAAACATTTGCAAAAGACTTTTGGAAGACTCTATGAACTTCTCTTGACTTGACTCTTAACTTTCCTTGAATTGAATTATGGATTCAAGGCTCATGATCTCACGTTTATGGATGATTTCATGATGTTTAGACGTACCTTAGAGTGTAGAAATAAACTAGAAAACTTAGGTACGTTGCTAGGGAACTCACACGGAAAAAAGTGGGAAACGGTGGAAGAACGGTGCTCTGAGTGGCGCGGGGCACCAGGAGGGAAACTTCAGAAGTTGGATTGGGGCGCTCTGGCTGGCGCGGCTCCCCAGGGACCACACTTCAGAAGTCCCTTTGGGGTTCTCTGAGAGGTGCGGCGCCCCAGCCCCCTCCCTAGATTTTTGATGAATTTTCTTGCTCGTTTTTCAACTCTAAACCCTCTATATTCGAGTGGTTCTTTACCCAAACACTTAGATTCGACTATATCACAAATATATGAAAGAATATACTCAAAATCACATCTAATTTCATGAATCAAACTCAAGAAACTTCTCAACAACTCCAACAACAAGAACCGATAAGAACTTAAACAAATTTCATCAAGAACTCATAATCTTTTCTTTCAAAAACACAATTAAGCTGAATTGAATCATGATTGGCTCGTGGGTGAACTAACCCAACGCTATGTGATCTCACATACCTCGTAGGATTGAATCCTTGGCGAAATCCACGACCAAAATCACAAGAACTTGACAAATCTTGAACATTTCTTCTCATTTCTCCTCTTTTCTTTTTTCTCCAAGCCCTAGCGTGTTTTGGTAAATGTGAAAACTGATCTAATTCTGATTAGACCTCAATTAAATTTCTAAAAACTAAATTAATTAAATGGGTATCGAAAAGACCAAAATACCTTTCCAAAATCCGGTTTTGACTATCCTTATCTAGACAGCCCAACTTCAAATGGACATATATCATTCATACAAACTCACAATTGAGCAAACTCGGCAGTGTTGGAAAGATAATTCAAAGATATTGCCTACGATATCGGGTAGCACACCTAACTAATCTTGAGCAAGGAGTTATGGTCATTTGAAGTTGACCTAAAACTCAAACTTACCATAACTTAACCAATTTTCCAGATTTTTCTTTTTTTCCAAAAATGACTCTTTCTAATTCTAGATCTTTCTAATCCTTTCAAATAGCGAGGTATTACAATATCTCCCCCTTGGGAACATTCATCCTTGAATAAGATTACTAAGAAGAGAATTAGTACCTTGATCTGGAATTTTCGTGGGCTCAAAGAGATATGGATATCTCTTCTTCATATCCTTCTCATTTTCCCAAGTAGCTTCCTCAACAAACTGATTTCTCCAAAGAACTGTGACTGATGCTACTTCCTTGGTCCTTAACTTGTGAACCTGTCGGTCTAGAATCTGAACAGGGATCTCCTTATAAGACAAAATATCCTTGATACCAATATCTTCAGTAGGTATGAAAAGTGAAGGATCTCCCATGCACTTCTTCAATATGGAAACATGAAATATCGGATGAACCGCTGCCAACTCTTGTGGTAGCTCCAACTCATAAGCAACATTACCAATCCTTTTGGATATTTTGTAAGAACTAATATACCGGGGACTAAGCTTCCCCTTCTTACCAAATCTCATAAAACCTTCATGGGTGAAACCTTCAAGTATACCCAATCATCTACTTCAAACTCTAACTCCCTTCTCCTTACATCAGTGTAGGATTTCTGACGACTCTGCGCTGTTTTCAACCTCTGTTGAATGACTTCCACTTTCTCCATAGCTTGGTGAACTAAGTCTGGTCCTATCAACCCAGCTTCACCAACTTCAAACCATCCAATAGGAGATCTGTATATTCTCCCATAAAGAGCTTCATACGGAGCCATCTGGATGCTAGAGTTGTAACTATTGTTGTAAGAAAATTCAATGAGAGGTAGGTACTCATCCCAATTACCTTTGAAATCAATCACACAGTCCCTCAACATATCTTATAAGGTCTGAATGGTGCGCTCTGCTTGACTATCTGTTTGAGGATGAAAAGCAGTACTCAAGTTCACCTTTGTACCCAAGCCTTTCTGAAAAGATTTCCAGAACTGTGCAGTCAATTATGTGCCTCTGTCTGAAATAATCGATATCGAAACTTCATGAAGTCTGACTACCTCTTGAATATACAACTTAGCATAATCTTCTGCTGAATGGGTAGTCGTTACCGGTAAAAAGTGAGTTAATTTTGTCATTCGATCAAAAATCACCCAAATAGAATCATGTTGCCTGCGAGACCGTGGTAAACCTGTGATGAAATCCATATTAATCATCTCCCACTTCCATTCCGGAAGTTCTATATCCTGAGCCATACCACCGGGCCTTTAGTGTTGTACTTTAACTTGTTGGCAATTCAGGCACTTAGCAACAAACTCTGCAATGCCCTTCTTCATACTACTCTACCAATAGACCTCTCTCAAGTCACGATATATCTGTGTGGAGCCAGATGGATGGAATATCCAGAGCTATGAGCTTTCTCCATGATCCTCTCTTGGATTTCATCCACCCTTGGTAAACACAATCTACCTTTATACCTCAATACACCATCTCCCTCTTGTTCAAAAGCCATTACTTTTTGTTTATGAACATTTGCCTACAATTCAAGAAAAATAGGATATTGGTCTTGCTTTTATTTCATTTCTGACACTAATGATGATTCAGCCCCATTCATCACCACTATTCCTCCTTCTGTAGAATCCATTAGTCGAACTCATAATCGTGCAAGTCTGTGCACATATTTTGCTAACTCTTTCTTATCTTTTTCAAAATGGGCAGTACTTCCCATAGACAATCTACTCAAGGCATCAACAACAACATTAGCCTTACCTGGGTGATAAACAATACGCATGTCATAATCTTTGAGTAACTCTAACCACCTTCGTTGTCTCAGATTAAGCTCTTTCTGACTAAACACATACTGAAGACTCTTGTGGTTGGTGAACACATCCACATGAACACCATAAAGGTAATGACACTATATTTTCAAAGCAAATAGTACATCAACCAATTCTAGGTCATGGGTTGGGTAAGGTCAATATACTGGGGCAGTAGTCAACCACTTTTTCAATTCCTGAAAGATTTTCTCACAAGCTTCAGACCATTGAAACTTCACTGTTTTCTGAGTTAGCTTGGTCAAATGAGATGAAAATATGAGAATCCCTCTACGATTCATCTATAATATCCAGCCAACCCCAAGAAACTCCTAATATCAGTTGGAGATGTGGGTCTAGGCCAATTCTGCACTACCTCTATTTTCTGGGTATCAACTATAATCCCATCACCAGAAATAATGTGACCTAAGAATGCCACAGACTCAAGCCAAAACTCACACTTAGAAAACTTGGCATACAACTCCCTATCCTTTAGAGTTTGGAGAACTATTCTGAGATGGCTGGCATGATATTCCTCATTGCTTGAATAGATTAGAATGTCATCAATGAACACGATGACAAACATATCTAAATAAGGCTTGAATACTCTATTCGTAAGGTCCATGAATTCTGCAGGTGCATTGGTCAAACCAAAGGACATAACTAGGAACTAATAATGACCATAACGAGTCCTGAATGATGTCTTTGGAATGTCACGTCCTTACCCTCAACTGATGGTAGCCTGATCTGAGGTCTATCTTAGCGAAACAGGTAGCACCCTGAAGCTGATCGAAAAGATCATCAATTCTTGGAAGATGATACTTATTATTGATGGTAACCTTGTTCAACTGGCAGTAGTCTATACACATTCTAAGGGAACCATCTTTCTTTTTTACAAATAAGAGCGAAGCACCCCAAGGTGAGACACTTGGTCGAATAAAGCCCTTATCAAGGAGATCTTTCAACTGTTCTTTTAGATCTTTCAACTCTGCTGGAGCCATTCTATATGGCGGAATAGATATAGGATGAGTATTTGGAAAAGGTCTATACCGAAGTCTATTTCTCTCTCAGGAGGGACTCCGTGTAGATCATCAGGAAAGACTTCTGGAAACTCACTCACAACTGGAACTGACTCAATATGAGCTGTCTCAACACTAGAGTCATTAACTCGGACTAAGTGATAGACACAACCCTTGGAAACTAACTTTCTTGCCTTAAGGTACGAAATAAAATGACCCTTAGGCACTGCTGCACTACTACTCCACTCTATAACTGGCTCATTAGGAAACTGGAACTTGACAACTCGAGTTCTACAATCAATGGAGGCATAATAGGCATAAAGCCAGTCCATGCCAAGAATGACATCAAAATCAACCATGTCTAACTCAACTAAATCATCTATGGTGTCCTTGTGATTGACGGAAATGGTACAATCACGATAGACTCGCTCAGCTAGAATAGACTCCCTAATAGGTGTAGAAACACAAAAGGGCTCACAAAGTTTCTCTGGAAGAAAATCACATTTCATCGCAACATAAGGAGTCACAAAAGATAAACTCGCTCCTGGGTCTATCAAAGCATAAGCATTAAGAGTAAAAACTTTGATCATACCAGTGACAACATCTGGAGAATTCTCTTGTTCTTGATGACTCGTGATAGCACATACGCGGTTTGCTCATCTGTCTGCCTCTGAAGTAGCTCCTCTAGATGAAGATTGGGCTCTATTGCCCTGATTCCCATTACTATGCCAGTTCTTAGGGCACTCTTCCAAGAAGTGACCCTCTTGACCACACTTGAAACAATCAGTGGAGCCATCACGACACTTACCTAGGTGGTTCCTACCATACTTTGCACATGCAGAAGCCCAATTACCTCATTGTGCCACACTACCCTGTGACTGCGCTGGTCTAGCTCTGAAGTTCTGCGAATTCTGACCATTATACTCACCTTTGTTTTTGGGTGCAGGTGCACTAGACGATGATGGAGCAGGTCCCTTTTTATTTTGTTGAAAGAAAGAACGATTCACATTACTCCTTTGCTGCCTGGACTCATTCCATGTCTTAGCTTTCTTGTTTCTAAACTCTTCCCTGTCCCTCAGCTTCTCTTGCTATATCCATGTCACCTATTAGCGTCGCAGCCTTACCTTCCTTACTCGACACACGAGACAGCCCAACAACAAACAAACTCATCATACTCATCATATTTGCAACCATCTCCGGGGCATAACGGGAAAGTTGGGTGAACTTCAAGATGTAATCATTTAGTGAATCACTGCTTAAAAGTAAGGAATTCCCATACTTTGGCTTCTCTCAGTTCACGGGGAAAGAAACGCCCCAAGAATGCACTCTCGAACACAGCCCAACTTAAAATCGGTACATTCTCAGCCATACTCTTCTTCTACTGGTCAAACCAAGTCCTCAACATCGGCAACGTGCATAACCTCAAATACCTTTTGCAGTTCTTCGACAAAATTTTTTGGATCCTCAGTAGTGCTTGAACCAGTGAAGCTTTGAGGATTCATCCTCAAGAACTCGCAGATCTTTGAAGTATCAGCCTTTTCCTGTCGATCCCCTCTTTATTGCTCAACTTGGTTGGTTATAGCTTGACTTAGCATTCAGATTGTTTCCCAAAATTAAGCATTGGTGACCTCTCCATGGGGTTGCACTTCAGGTGTGTTTGGTATCCCTTGCTTCTCAACATTAAGCCTAGCAGGACGACCTCGGACAGCTCTTCGTGGAGGCATGAGCAACTGAAAGACACGCGCAAGCACGAGTGAGAAAGATATTTTATAGAGATGAACTCTATCGCACGAAATGAGTATGAAAGAAGTAAAGGGAATTCCTAAATGTTGCAGCCTCCTAATTATATATCTGGCGCGCTTCACACCGATAACTAGGACTCTACAGATACGACTTCATAGACTCCCTAAGAGTCTTGAACTTTGTGCTTTGATACCAAGTTTGTCACGCCCGAAGCCTACACCTTGGGTGGGACTGGCACTCGAGAACCATTACTGGCCCCAAGCAAACCCTTGGCTTGTCTTAACTCATAGCGGAAGACTTAAATACGAGAAAACAATCTCAAAAGGTACTCATGCAACAACTTTAAAAAATATTAGACTAGCCAAAATGGCAACTCAAGTCTCATAGAAAAACATCTGAAATACAAGACTAAAGAACTCATAACTAATTGTCTATGAAGCCTCTAAATACTAAGAGGGATGTCGAGACAAGACCCCCGATCATCCTAACAACTGAAATACTAGAAAACAATGTAAAAGGAGTCCACCGGAAAGGAATGAGGCTCACCAAATGACTCTAAATGCTCGAATGGATCAACGAGGCACTGGATGCTGATCTATATTACCTGTATCTGCATCATAAAAAAATGCAGGACAAATGATATCAGTACATTGAATGTACGAGCTTGCGAGGGGAAAACTAAACATGACATAAGCTTGAAAGGAATCTGAAAAGAACACTTACCTTGGCTTTACTCAACTCAAATGCAAAGTAAAAACAACAATAAAGGTACAGTTTATACAAAGCATTTAAAATTGTAGATGATAACTCAATGTATTAAAGAAATACAATAACAACTCAGTTTACTTATAAAGTAATATAATATTGTGGGAGCCTCTCTAACCGATGACCATCACTATGAGCTAAAGTGATGATACAATGTCTCGCCCACGCTGCCAGAACTGTCTTATACCTTGTCGTGATATAGAACACCTTAACTAAGTGGTTCCACTAGTCTATGCTAAAAATTACTAAGGTGTCATCTAAAAAGTATGAACCTTTCTACCAACGAAAGCTACATGGTTTATGGAGACTTGAGTTATTATGAACTCATCCCCATATCGGTACTCAATACTACTCGCAAAATATACTCAGATCATATGTTTTAAAAACAAAACTCTTTCTATGATTTGAGGTAATTACTCAAAAACTACCTTAAAAGCTCTCTTGGAAATCGGTGTTTCCATTTTTGTTTAAATGTGAAAACATTTAAACTCTTGGGAATAGTTAGTTCCCATATAATCTTTTAAAGAAATTAACTTTATTCTTACTCTTTACTCAACTCAAAACTCAAGTCTTAATACAAAGTTAAAACATTTGCAAAGGGTTTTTAGAAGACTTTATGAACATCTCTTGACTTGACTCCTAACTTTCCTTGAATTGAATTATGGATTCAAGGCTCATGATATCACGTTTATGGTTGATTTCATGATGATTAGACGTACCTTAGAGTGTAGAAATCAACTAGAAAACTTAGGTACATTTCTAGGGAACTCACACGAAAAGAAGTGGGAAAAGGTGGAAGAACTGGCGTCCCTAGCGCTCTGAGTGGCGCGGGGTGCCAGGAGGGAAACTTCAGAAGTTGGGTTGGGGCGCTCTGGCTGGCTCGGTGCCCCAAGGTCCAAAATTCATAAGTCCCTGTGGGGCGCTCTGAGAGGCGCAGTGCCCCAGGGCCCAAACTTCATAAGTCCCTTTGGGGAGCTCTGAGAGGTGTGGCACCCTAGCCCCCTCCCCAGATTTTTGATGAATTTTCTTGCTCGTTTTTCAACTCTAAGCCCTCTAGATTCGAGTGGTTCTTTTCCCAAACACTTAGATTCGACTATATCACAAATATATGCAATAATATACTCAAAATCACATCTAATTTCATGAATCAACTCAAGAAACTTCTCAACAACTCCAACAACAAGAACCCACAAGAACTTGAACAAATTTCATCAAGAACTCAAAATCTTTTCTTTCAAGAACACAATTACGCTGAATTAAATCATGATTGGTGCATGGGTGAACTAACCCAACTTTATGTGATATCACATACCTCGTAGGATTGAATCCTTGACAAAATGCAGGACCAAAATTGCAAGAACTTGACGAATCTTGAACCTTTCTTCTCGTTTCTCCTCTTTTCTCTTTTCTCCAAGCCCTAGCGTGTTTTGGTAAATGCGTAAAATGATATAATTCTGATTATATATCAATTAAACTTCTTTAAACGAAATTAATTAATTGGGTATGGAAAAGACAAAAATACCCTTCCAAAATCCAGTTTTGACTTTCCTTATCTAGACAGTTCAACTTCAAATGGACATATCTCATTCATATGAACTCAGAATTGAGAAAAATTGGCGAAGTTGGAAAGATAATTAAAATATCTTTCCTAAGGTATCTGTTAGAACACCTAACTCATCTTTATCTAGGAGTTATGATCATTTGAAGTTGACTCAAGACTCAAACTTACCATAACTTAACCAATTTTCCAGATTTTTCATTCTTTCCAAAAATGACTCTTTATAATTCTAGCTCTTACTAGTTCTTTCAAATAGTGAGGTGTTACAGAAGCTGTCCATACCTTGATGATCTAAGCCCAAAAGAAATTGAGGAAAAAAAGAGATTTTAAGTTTGAACCCAAGATTTCTCTCATGAAGCTTAAGAGTATTTGGAGGGGATGAATTTAGATGGAATTTGGGGGTTTGAGAGAATGAGAGAATCGGGGAAATTTCAAAGTGTGAAGGTTAGTTATAGTGCTTAAAATAGTGCTCAAAATGACATAGTATATGCATTAGATGCATAGGAAAATACCCAAATACCATTGAAATAACTACCAAATGGTTCCTACGGTTGTGACCTATGGCACATAAGAATTTCTAGGGCTTATCCTGGTCAATCGTTTCCCATGAGACCTTCCTTGGTCAATCTAACTTTCTATGCTCCATATACCACATCCGTAAAACTAAAATTTTAGGCTATAATTTCACTAAGTCGGAACCTTTTCTATGAGACCCATCCTACGACTCGTAGAACTGATGAGTCTGAGATTTCGACTCATTTAGGACTTAATCTTCATAGTTTTAACGTCCTTAAGTCCTATTTTATGCTCTAAACTGATGTTTAAGTGCTAATTTGCAGCTATGAAGGCAAAAGAGCAAGACAAGGACATTACAAGGCAAAAAGGAGCGGAAAAGCTGAAGACAAGAAAAGCTGACGATCGGCAAGACCACTCGGCAAATCGCTGATTGGTACTTCAGCTCGCCAAAATTTACAACGTGCCAGCCCTGGGGAAAGCCAACTCGGTGATGAAAAATGGCGTGTCGGCGAACCGCCGGCTAGATCGGTGATGGAGATCATGATCGCCTAAAGTTACATAAGAGGAATGGTAAAGAGCCAAGTCAAGAAGGCGATAGAAAGGGACACTTGGTGCATCGCCAACCTGGTCGGCGATGCTCGACTAATTCCGCCGATCGGTTCAAAAGCTGAAAAATTGGAAGAGTATAAATGTGAATTTTAAAAAGAGAGTGGGGAGTTCCGAAATGTTGAGAGAATTTTCTGAGTGTTTGAGTTTTCTTACATTGAGTTTTTGATCCCTAACACTGTTCTTGGAGTTTTTGAGTAGAATTTTAAGCTGGGTTTCGATTTTAAGTTGAATTTAAGCATTGTGAAGACTTGAAATTTGTAACCCAGCTGATGGGTGGTTGGTAATCTTTTCTTGCTTTTTATAATGTGTGGCAAAAACCCCCATTCTTTGGGGTATGATTATGTGATTAAATGTTCTAATTAGCTTATGGGTGTCAATATTTACTGATTTAAAATGTTGATTTGAAGTGGGTTTGATTGATAGTTGTGTTATAATTCATGAATTGTAGTTGCAAATGCAGTTCTAGTTTAGCATTCTAGGCTTGCTTGAGAAAGAGGTAGTGATTGGGTTATTGTTGATTCAGCTTGAGAAAGTGAATCTGAATGATCCTACCAATCTAGCTCGTGAGAGTAGATTAATTGATGTTTTGGGTTGTTCTTAGTGTTATGCTTGTCGAGGTTTGAGAGAACTCACTTGAATCGTGATAGTTGATCGAGATATGGCTATTGCATCTAAAGCCTAGCCTACCCATTAAGATTCATCATCTTTTCGTAAATAGTAATTACATGTACAGTGAATTTGGATTTTAATTGATCACATCCCCAGTGATCCCTCTCTACTTGATTACCCCTGTTTTCATAGTTGTTAATTGCTCAATCTAATCCCCCATTTGACACTAGTTGTCTACCCCTATAATTTACTTTAATTGTTTCAAAAATGTCTATTTCTATAATCGATTGGAACACATCTTTTGCTTCGTAATTGAATTCTCTACCGTATCACTCCCTATAGGATCGAGCCCAACTCTTCATTGGGTTTATACTAGATTGTGATCGCCTACACTTAGAATTGGATAAACTGTAGTTGAACGTTATCAAGAACCAACTATGACCCGTCATTTCCTTCCGTATAGTTGAGGTCTTGAATCCAAATCTCATAATCATCCCCACGGATCAATCCTACAACCCATCAAAAATCCTATGCCTCATCATATCAAGTCGTAGGATCCGCATCTAAAACATGAAATTCCAAAACTTGACTCAGTTTCCCACATTTTCCTTTTTACGACCTATAGGAATTTCAACGGTCCGTACATAAGACTCGTAGTTCACTACTTCAATTAATTTTCTGCATCTTCTCTTTCAAACTTGACTTTCCAATTTCTGAGGTGTTACTACCTCATACATCTCTTGTTCATATATTATTTATAATATAGGTTATGGTGCTCCTCATCTAGCTTACGATTAGCACAAATTTCTCAGCCTACACAACTTTTGATGAGTCCTCATGATCGAGGACATTGCCACATTTATACTTTTGATTTCACTCAGAATTTACTTCAGTTTCCAAATTTTTCATGACTTAGGGCTTGTCCTAGCACTTCTTATGAAGCGGCTTATTGTCAGATCGTAATACTTACTATTATTTTAATGTACTCCATTTCCTTATATATTAAGTTTACCCTTTTGAGATTTATATTTTGTTTTCATGATTCGTTTAGTTATGTTGTTATCTTAATGTCGTGCATTTCCATGTAGTTCATTTATGGTCCTTCGGGATTCTATTCACCATGTCACATCTAGGGGATAGTCTTAGGTCATGAAAAACTTGGTATTAAAAGAATCAGGTTCAAGTGTCTGGCAAGCCGCATTTAGAAGAGTCTTATTCATGAGTGTGAAGTGTACAATATTTATGAATAGAAGGCTACAAGACATTTATGAAACTTCACTTATTTTGTTACTCTAAAGTCATGTGATAGAGTGGAGCTCTATAAGGTTTTCCTTCTAACTCTTGTTCTTTGCATTATTATAACATGCCTCCAAGAAGAGCTCTTGTGAGAAGTAGTTTGAATGCGTAAACCCAAGTTTCTCAAGCTTCGGTTGATCCTTTGTCTAAGAAAGTCTCACATGTTGAGGCATATATTCTTTCCAAGTCCTCGCCCAAGATATTCATAGACTTATATTATTTACAAGTGCTTGCCCAAGCCATGATAGCGCAAGATAATCGTGAGGTTGTAGCTCCCGTGAACCTTAGTGTTGGTATGATGCTAACTATGGTTTAAGACTTTACAAGGATAAATCCTCCAAAATTTTATGGTTCTAAGGTTGATGAGGATCCACAAGAGTTTGTTTAAAGTATTCATGATATTGTGGGCATTATAGGTGTGACTCTAGTTGAAAAGGAGGAATTGGTCGCTTAATAATAAAAATGGGTTAATATTCAACCAATGGAAGGAAGAAATTGTTGATGTGGGTCCTTTGGATCGGGACAAGTTCAAAGGTTCTTTTCTAGTTTGGTTTTTCCCTCTTGAGATGAGAGAGGTTAAGGTGCAATAATTCATCAATTTTAAGCAAGATAATATAAGTGTGAAGGAATACACTTCAAAGTTCACTCAATTGTCAAAGTGTGCTCCGAATATGGTTTCTCACTCTAAAGCTCGGATGAGCAAGTTTGTTTCTCCTATCTCAAAAATGGTGGTGAATAAATGTAGAACATCCATGTTGATCAAGAGATGGATATTTTGAGGTTAATAACTCATGTTCAACAGATTTAAGAAAAGAAGCTTAAGGAGAGTTCTAGGGAGACTAAGAGGGCTCGGACTGATAGTGTTGACTACTCATTAGACATCTAGTGGTAGACGTCATTCTCTGTTCACACAAAGCTATTAAGGCTCAGACCCACCTTCTGCTAGTGCTCTGGCAAATATTTTTAACAAGGAAAGGGTGCCTAACCCTAAATCTCATAGTACTGCTTCAAGTGGATGTTCTATCCCCACATGTCAAAAATGTGGGAAGGTCCGTATTAGTGATCGCTTAACCATTTTTGGTGCATGTGTTGGTTGTGGTAAGACTGGCCATATATTTAGGGGTTGCCCTTCGATTGCTAAAAAGGTGGAGATGGTTATTGACAAATTCTGTCTACTTAATCTGGCTGCCTTATTCAGCAGGGCACTTCACATGTTCTGGTTATAGAAAATGTCAGAACGGGTTTTATGCTCTTCAGACTCGACATGATCAGGAGTCTTCCCTAGATATGGTCATTGGTATGTTGGGAGTTCTTTTGTTTGATGTTTATGCATTGCTAGATCAAGGAACTACATTGTCTTTTGTAAATCCTTATATTGCTATGAAGTTTGATGTTGGTCCTGAAATCTTATTAGAACCTTTCTTACTCTCTAGTGTTTTTAGTGATTTAATTCTTTCTAACCGGGTCTATAGAAATTGCTTAGATAGAATTTTTCAGAAAATCACCTCAGTTGACCTTGTAGAGTTAGACATGATTGATTTTCATTTTATTCTTGGTATGGATTGACTTCATGCTTATTATGCCTCTATTGAGTGTAGAACCCGAGTGGTTAAATTTTAGTTTCCTAATGAACCAGTTATAGAGTTGAAGGGTAGTAACTCGTCTCCTAGAGGTCAGTTTATCTCATGCCTTAAGTCTAGAAACATGATTTCTAAGGGTCACATTTATTATCTAGTATGGGTTAGGGATATAGATTCTGAAGCCCCTCCTCTTGAGTCAGCTCCACTTGTTAATGTGTTTCCGGAAGTATTTTTCAATGTTCTTCTTGATGTTCCTCCCCAAAGGAAAATAAACTTTGGAATTAACCTTCTTCCAGATACACAACCTATCTCTATTCCAGAACATGTGAAGCATGTCCATCATCATTTAGGAACTCTCTCTTCTTATTCTCATGCTCATTAAGCTTATTTGGCCTCCTCTCAATAACTTCCAACCTATCCTTTATATAATGCTTCTCATGGGCTATGGTAGATAAGGTTAGTGAAGAAATCTCCAAGGCAGTATTCCTAGATGGACAAGTGGAAGAACTATCTCCGAGGACAGATGGAAGGCGCTCTAAAAGCTACTGAATTTGAGTGTCCATACCATACACTTGGAAAGATATATGAAAGAGTGTTAGAGGTCCCCTCTTAAGTGTCCCACTAGATATGGAGGTAGAGGAAGGATCAATTTCCTCACTACCTTAAGAGAATGTGCCAAATGCTGGAAAAAGGACATCTATCTTCTTTTTCTTTAGAACATTCCTTAGTAACTTTTTCTTATAAGAATGAATTAGCTTTTAAGGCCTTTCATGCTATCATTTTAAGTCTATTCAACCCCAGTTTCTTTGCCTAGGTGAGTAATCAAATAGGGAAATGATAGACTTTGTTGCCCTAAATGACTACCTTTTGAATTTGTTGCACTATGATCTTGCTAAGACTGATTTTGAGCTCCTCCATGATACAACATATAAGTGTTGCTTTGTTCACTGAGACAATTATGAGAACTAGATTTCCACTCATTTAAGACATATTTGGTTCAACAATTAGTGTCCTCAATGCCTAAAAATGTCCTATTCTAATGAAATTTTTGTGATTTGCAACAATGAAGGATAAGGGACAAGTCAATGATGGATAGTTGGAAGAAAGGCCAAAAACATGAAAAGAAGTGTAAACTCCACATTGTTGATCGCCTAGCAAGAAAGGCGGATCGCCTAAATGGCACGACCACACCCAAAGTGACAGTGTTCAACATTTGAAGTAGTTGAGAAATAGTCATTTTTCTTTACTTGTCTTAGCATCCATGGAAGGCACATCAAGTAGCAAATCCAAGTTAGGTTTCATTAGAATAGCTCCTTAATCTTGGTTCAAAGTTTAGTTGAGAAAACCTTTCAACTCTAAGAATCCTTTATGTAAGAAAACCCTTTCACATTCACGTATTAAGTAGTATGTGAGAAATACTTTTACAACAACAACAACATTTATGCTTCACTCTCAAAGCAATCTTAAATCATTTTCATCAATTTCATAAAGAACATGCCTATCTTCATAAACTCATCTTTCATAGTTAAAAACCCACATTATATCATCATAGTTTAGAAAACATGGGCTATGCATGGGTTCATGGGAATTCAACTTAAAAGCATGCAATTACTTCAATTCTTGCATAAGAAGACATAAAACAATCAATTGTATCAACATTGAAAGGAACCCATAACAATTGAATAAAATCCTAGTTTGATTAGGGAATCTACCTTTCCAAAATTGGATAATTTAGGAATTGCATGGAAGAAAGAGCCTCATACGTGAAGACTATCATACCTTGGAGTTCAAAGCCCTCAAGCAATTGGTGAATTTGGAGACTTGATCTTGAAACCCTAGACTTCTTCTTCTTCCTTAAAGAGAGAAATATTTGAGAGGATGACTTGATCAACTTTTGGAAATTTAAGAGAATGAATTGAATTGGGTGATTTTGGGGGTAAAAATCATTATATAAGGCCTTGGGTAGAGGGTAAAAATGACACTGTATTGAGTTAAAACAATTGGGGAAAAACCAAAATGACCCTGACTTAAAACTGCCGAAGTGTCTCTCACGAGGGGCTTCACGGTCCATCTAGATCATCACGGCCCGTCAAGTGGGTAGTGATGATGCCCTGCTCGATAGGGCTTCACTAACATGGGCCCATTTTACTCTGGACTTGGAATTAGGAAAACTCGATCGTATTAGAAAGAGGACTCAAAGATATTTAATTTGATAACTCATGGGACACCTAATTCATTTTGTACTGAAAGATATGATCGTTTGAAGTTGATCAAAAAATTCTAAGTCTGATAGGTCTCCTTCACGGACAACCTCACAAATTTTTTAGACGTCTATCGTCGTTAACAGTTACCTGGGGTGAAAGCCCTTCTGACTAGGTGACTTGTACGACCCACCAGACGGGTCGTGCAAGTCACCACGGTCCGTCTGGGGCACCATCCAGCGGACTCCTGCCTAGGGCAATTGTGGATAGTTTTCACGAGCCCTTTAACAGGTCATGGTCCCCTTCACGACCCATCTAGGATGTCGTGAATGGTCCATGGTCCATTTTGGGTTCGTGACTTTCCTATTTGACCCTTTTTATCCTTTTTTTTCAAATTTGAGGTTTTACATAGGCTCTTCAAGAGCACATTACCTCCTTATTATGATCATGATCCTTTGCTCCTTTCCTTTTTTTCAAGGTTTATTGTATTTAGGACCGGTTGATCTATCATGATTCATGCATGTAGTGGGCCTTATTATTTTGGGACAAGGAGCATTTGCAACTCTTGGTTACTTTTTATCTCCCCCTTATGTTAGATAAACTAACATACATCTCAATCTATTTAGGAGAATCTATCTTTGTGCATCATGGTATATTCATTAATCATATACCTTACATCAAAATTATTAGATGGAAAATATTTGGTCCCTGACCATAGAACAATTAAGGAAACAATTGAGCATAATTTGTTGGTCTTATGCATACAATTACTTTTGTGTGCAATATACTATATTTCAGACCATGAAGTTTTGTTATCATAAGCAATGAGTGACTATTTATTTGAGGCATTTAATGTCCTATTAGTTTTGATATTTATCAATATTATCAAGATGGATTGTCTAGATTATATATTCGAAAAGTTGTGCTCTTAACTCAATTATCCTGCATACACAATTTTGTGAATGCCAAACTGTAGGTTGACAACAAACGCACATGTGATTATCTTATAGATGCATCTCTTTACTATATCACATGCTAGGTGAGCGGGTTCATATTCACCTTTTATACTTTCCAGAATTTAGGAATTTAGTCCCAACATTAGTTGATCCAATCAACTTGTCATGAGAACAAGCAACATAAAGAATTCTTGAAGAATCTTCTAGTTCTTTAATACATGTCTATTACTCCGTATGCACATCATTGAGATGTCCAAATCATTCATGCCAACTAATATAATTATTAGTACTAGTAAACACCAAGTTTACTATGCCATGTGTATTTTGCTTTAGTAAATTTCTATTTTACTATTATATGAGCAAATTTCAAATTTTATTACTCCGAGAGAAAATTTCAGATTTATTTTTTATCAATTACTCTTCCTCTTGCGGAAGTGAGTCGTAATTTCATCATGATAAAGTGCATATCCATAATTATAAGTCTTATCTTACACTATCCCATTCAGTTCAATATTGGATTTATTCAATCCCAATTATTAGTAAATAATCACTTATCAAGGCGACTGGACTCAATTTGATTATCAGGAAACTACGTCTGTAATCGTATTATTTTGTGCCAACAATTTTACAAATCTCAAATTGTGAGATGACAATCGGTACACATGAGACCAACTAGAAAAGGAATCTATTAGGACCATTAAGTATCTAAAAAAACCATTAGGTGGGTGAATAGGTCCACAAATATATCCATGTATATGTTTCAAGAACACATGGGACTCAATCTCAACTTTTGTTGATAATGGTCACACAACTAACTTGCCTTGATAACAAGCATTATAAGAAAATTCACCATTTAAAAGAATCTTTAAATTCTTTAACGAATGTCCATTTGAATTTTCTATAATTCATCTCATCATTATAGACCCATGCATGATGTTCAGATGATCATGTCAAAGTATGGAAGTATTAAAACTAGTAAATTTTTTATTTACTATAGAATGTGCCTTAATTGCACTAATTCTTGTTCAATACAAGTTTGAAGATAAAATAGAGAACTTTTATATAACACATGTATGCCCAAAGACAAGTTTTGTGATACCACGTCCACTACCAAATGTCGCAACCTTTTTCACGCCTAGCATGGATAGCTTACACCTCATTCACTTCAGAGAATGGGTATATATTTTTAGCATTTATTAAAAGTTCTCATTCTTCATGAATGGAACAGAATCATTAGGTACATCAAATTATGATAAGTTAGTACCTCATTCAATATTAATGTGCATTATTCAATCATTTGTCTTCTTTCTGACATATTATGCGATGCTACCACATTCACTTTAGGAAATGGAGCGATTTCAATAGAATAGGTTTCATGACTAATTTTCATCTAAAGCATATTGTTTTCTTTAATAGTAAATATATCATCAATATAGTGTATTGACACTCAAATCCAACGTCTTATAAATATATAAAGACATGTTATACCATAAATCGACTGGACACGAACCCAATATCTTATGGTGCATCAAGACAAAAATATGATGTTTTACCCTCTTGGTGCGATTGGACATAAATCTATTGTCTTACCCTCTTTTAATATGATGGAACTTGAATCCATCATCTTATTCTCAATCAATGAGATAAAATTCCAAAGTCAAATTGGCAATTTCATTTTTAAAAAATTAAAAAATTAAATACTGCATCACATCACCAATATAAAATACTTAGTATGCTTAGATCCACTATTGCCACTTTGTATTAAGACATGCAGATTATTTTCACCCGACCCCAACTACAACAAATTTTCCTCTATTCACTGAAAAAATCAACATCATGTCAATATATATATGCCTTGCTAATATCATGAACCAATTAGGTTCCTCAAATTGAAAGAGTATAATCAATTACATTCTAGCAAGTAATAGTAATAATATTAAATCAAAAATAACAAGCAAAGATTCATGCAACTTTACCTATCTAGGCCATATCAATATTTTACCATATAACAATAATATAATAAGCCCCAAATCTCCTAAAGAATTGTAGACATACCTTCAACAATGTTTGTTCCATAAATCTTGTGGAGATGGTACTACCGTTGTAGTCTAAATTTAATTAAAATATTAGAGATTTGTGTTGATAACATGTTATGAAACTATATAAAATAATAAGAATAAAGTAGGGAGAAGAGAGAAGACTTCTTATTTCTCTTGAAGGGATGATTTTACAATGAAGATAACCCCTCTATTTATAGAGAAAAAATGACTTGGTCCCAAAGTAAGGGTTCCTAAATTTTCTCTAACAGATGGACATTCACTATTTTAAGATCTCTTAGGTAAGGGATTCATTAGGCCAAGAGTGCCACCTTAAGGTGATCCAATTCTATTTGTGAAGAATAAAGTTGGGTATGTATAAATGTGTATTGATTAAAGGCAACTTAACAAGGTGATGGAGAAGAACACGTATCCCATGCCTCACATTGATTATTTTTTTGACCAATTTTAGGATATCGTGGTGTTTTCTAAGATTGATTTGTAATCTGGCTATCATTAGCTGAGGATTAGGGTGGCAAACATCCCTAAGACCATATCTAGGACTCATTGCAGTCACTATGAGTTCCTAGTGATATCTTTTGGGTTGACAAATGCCCCGGTAACATTAATGGAATTGATAGTGTGTGTGATCAACCCTTACATTGATTTCTTTGTCATTATGTTCATTGATGACATATCAGTATACTCGCGAAGCTGGGAGGAGCACAAGTAGTATTTGAGAACTGTGTTACAGACTTTAAGGGATTATCAGCTTTATACCAAGTTATCAAAGTGTGAGGTTTGACTTGATTGTAGCATACTTGGGCCACATGGTGTCCAATGATGGAATTATGGTAGATATGGCAAAGATCGATGCTATCGTTATTGGTCTTGGCCCACCTTAGTGATTGATATGTGGAGTTTTATCGGACTAGTAAGCTAGTACAGATGCTTTGTGGAGGGCTTCTCGACTATTGCAGCACCTTTTACTCGGTTGACGTGCCTTGATGCTCATTTCAAGTGGGAATAGAAATTTGAGTGGAGCATTCAGAATCTCATGTAGTGGCTAACTGCAACTCATGTTTTGACTCTTCTTTCTTAGGGAGATGGTTCCACAGTGCATTGCAATCTATTTGACATTGGTTTGACTTGTATGTTGATGAAGTAGGGTCATGTGATTTCCTATGCGAGAGGTAGATCAAGTGCATAAGTGCAACTCCCCCACTCATGATTTGGAGTTGGTGGAGGTAGATTTTTGCGCTTTACATTTTGAGGCATTTCCTGGATGGGGTCTTATGTGAGATCTATAATGATCACAGGAGTCTATAGTAATTGTGAGCCAGGAGGACCTTAATTTGAGGCAAATTGGATGGATTGATCTCATAAAGGACTACAACCTTTCTACTTTATATCATACGGCAAGGTGAACATCGTAGTGAACACCTTGAGTTGGAAGGCAGTGAGTATGGGTATTATAGCCTTACTTTCTTCTGTGGGGCGACCTTTGACTTTAGACATTAAATATTTATCCAATAGTATGATTCAACTTGATGTTTCGGACTCTATGCAGATGTTAGTCTATGTGGGAGTTTAGTCGTCTCTATTGGAGAAAATATGTGGTCGTCAATTTGAGGATAAAGTCATTTGTGGCTATCTGAGATTGGGTTTCTCAAGGTGACATTGGGCCGGCTTCCTTGAAATCTTATGGATTTTTTAGGTTTGACGGTCATATCTATGTTCAGATAGTTAGAGATTTGATTAAATTGATTATTCGAGAGGCCCATGATTTAGATATTTTATTCATCTGGGCATCACAAAGATGTATCATGATTTGAGATAGCATTAATGATGGTGCAGCAAGAGGAGAGATACTACGGACCACGTATCCCATTGTTTGTATTGTTAGCAGCTAAAGTCCAAGCCTTTGAGGTGTGGTGGTGAGTCTCAGAGATAGCACATTCCGTAGTGGAAGTTGGATTTCATTACTATGGAATTTGTTATGGAACCTCAGACTTCTAAAGGTGTTGACAACATTTGAGTCATCCTCGATGCACGTCCTACCCATTCAGTCTTCCTTAACTGTCGAGTGGTTGGCATGTGTATATATTCGGGAGGTGGTTCATCTTCTGGTGGTGCCAGTATCCATTATTTCATATAGGTATTAACTACCACAAAATATTTTTTACTGACACTTCTTTAGCGTCAATAATCTAATTGCTAGTAATATATTTTTTGAAGTGAAAATCTAGCGGCAAATGAACATTAGCCGTGAATACAATCATTTTTATTGACAATTCGAAGTAAATGTCCATAAAAGTTAAGCATACTTTTAGAGCTCACCAATAATTAAAATTTCATTATTTTTTTACCTTCACTCCACTTTTACTTTCATTCACTCCTTCACTTTATGTATTCAAAAGAAATTTCTTTTCTACTTCAAATTTATATTTCACTTGAAAGTTAGTTGTCCGCTTTAGGTCTTTTCCAATTCTAACTGTACTCCCTTGTTTATATCCAATTTATTGAGTTTTATAATTAATCTATGGTTTCTTGTATTCTTACTTCTTAGACTTTCTCACGACTTTTAGTTTTTTTTAATTAATTGTATGTTTTAGTTTTTGCTTCAGATTGGAATGTATATTCTAAGGTTTCAATTACACATTAAGGGTTTTCTATGTTCTAAAATTTTTTTTTGAGTGGCATCATTGTAGAATTGAAATCATTAGTTTTTGGTTGACTAGAACCTGACCTGAAGTGATTCAAAATAAAAGTTAGGGCAGATAAATTATGGTTGTTTCTGGTGGGGATATCTAATTCTAATTTTAGTTTTGTAGATAAATACAACCATTTCAATTTTTTATTTCTATGTTCGTGAACTTAAGAGTATTGTACTTATATTCATGAATATCGTACTCTTGCCTTTTCTAATATGAATATGTTGCCATTGTTTACTTCTTGTGAACATGGTTGTTTGAGCAGTGTGGGTTTTTTTTCGCATTGATGTTTGGCCAATGTTCCCTTGCTGTTTCAGGTATATTTGACTTCATATATGCATTAGAAATTTTGATTCATTATTGCTTATGTTTCATTGAGATATTTTATTTGTCTAGAAATTTGTATTTATGGATATTTGGTAGACCAGATCATTTGGGTTTGTATAGGTTATATTTTGTTAATTTTAGTGAGTATCTTGTGCTTTGGTATTCATGTTTGTGTTCTTTTATACATCTGCTCAAAGTCTATTAGACGTGCTTGAAGTATTTTGTTGCTACACTCAATTTTTCAAGTAAAGAAAAAATACTTCTAGCCATGGACTTGATCTTGAGGATTTCATGCTTGTAGAAACTTCCATTGTTGGTACAGAGACACATCAAAAACAACATAGTTATGCAATCAACATAGGATTGTCAAAAACACCTTGTAAATTACTTGATACGGTAATTTATTACTTTTGCTCTTTACATTGATTTGGATTGGCCTCAACACTGTGCTTGTTGTTTGAACCTAGAAACTTTTTGAATTTAGATTAGTATGCATTTTAAAATTTTTAAACTACCACATAGTTCAAGTTGAAGTTAGTTTGATCACTAGTTCATGTATACATCTACTGCTAGAACTTTTTTGATGTTCATTGTATTGAGCCATTAAGTATATTCATTATTGTGATCATCATGTTCTAGTATATATATTTATCTTTTAAATCAAGATGCAAAGGTGATTTACCATAGCACAAAGAAGGGAACCAGTGACCCATAATGGTTCAATTATTAGGAAGAGAATCCAAGAGTTAACTTTTTATTGTTTCCTTTATGGTCTTTTTATGATTTAGTTCTTTTCAGTATTCGATCCTCGTGATATTTTGTTTGTCTCGTCCCTGTTTTCTTTGTTAGCCCTCCTTAATTTATGATTGTACACTTCCTTAAAATTTAAATGGACTCTATGCCAAAAAATTAAAAAAAAAATAGCTTTGATTATATGAGATTAATGTTCTTTTGCCAAATTATGAGTTTTATGGGTATGGTTAAACCATCCTTCTCAAAACTCATGCATCTGTAAGATGTTCAATAGTAGGCTAAAAGGTAGTTTACAATTTGTGTTGTATCCTGTTGTATATTATGTTTTTGATGTAGAAAAAAAAATCAATTTAGACATATGTTCCACGAGAAATTTTACTAGAGAAAAGCTATATTTTGTGAGACAAACTACTCTGTAATTTAACAGTTTATCAAGTTTAAACTTTCCATGACGCAAAAAATGATTTTTACATATTTAATGAATAATGTATAGTCTACTTAAAAGCTATTGGGTTAATCCTAACCTATAAAGAATACTCTACCACCCCTATTAACAGAGAAAAACAATTTTGAGCTTCCATTTTATCAGCATAAGGTTTATGTTCTAGTTCAAATGATTCTTTGACACTTGATGAAAAACAAAGGTTTATTGTAATAATTAGCTTCTGTGAAGAGTTGCTAGAGAACTTAATCAACTTGTGAACCAGTGTATTAAGGTTGTATTTGTTTCCCATAGAATTGATGATTATTTCTTCTTCATATAGAAAGTTCAATCATTTATGAAATATGTTTATATGTTCCTTTATTCTTTGCAGACTTGCTCAAAATCAAAATGAAAAATAGAAAATAATTTCTTAAATTACATTCTTTTTTTCATCAACTGTGTTGGATTGGTTATGCCCTTTAAGCCTTTTATAGGATGACATTCTTGAAATTAGAAAATATCTACTTGAAGATGTAGAATAAATTTGGTGATATATATTATCTCTTTGTAAATAGTTTTTTTTATTAGTGTTAACTAAATAATATATTTAAGGCTTGTACTTCGTGGGTAAATTGTGAAGTTGGATTATAATGTTTGATTTCCTCATCTTGAGTGTAGTTTGTGTTAAAGTCTTATAAGCCTTAAAAATTGTTTCTACATGTGGGGATGATTTGTTGGATTCATTTGTATTTTCCAATTAGGGACTTGTTATACTAGTGTTGCAGAATATAAATTGATGTAATTACTTCTCCATGTATGGACATATGGAGAAGCTACCACAAGAGATAAAGTTAGGAGTCGCATCAGTTGGAAATGAGTAGAAGACAAACTAGTAGGTCTTACATTTTTTTTCAATAATGTCATAGATGTATATGTGACTTAGATATTTCTTGATCGTGCTCTTGATCCTTCAGAATTTATGAAAAAAATATGATATTAACTTTGAAAATATAAAAGAGTTTTGATATCAATTATCACAATTAAACTAAAACCAAGAATTCAAACAAGTAAGAGATGATCTAGGGCAAACAATTTACTAGAATCTCTCTTGTATTACTAGAACAACTCTTCCTCAACTCAATATCTTACTAGAATCTCTCTTTCGAGAATATTTGGCAACTAGAATTGAACCACAATTTCTCTTTCGAGCAAATCACAACAATCAAATCTTAATTGCAAGCACTTAAGATATTTTCCCACTTCAATTAATCTCTTTCGAGCATCAATCGAAGATCTAAACAAGGATTAAGTTTGCAACCTTAACCCATAAATTAACCTCATGCTAAATGGCTCAAATCGATGAATATATAGCAGTAAAACAGAGCAAGACACATGACCCAATAAATTAAATCAATATGCAATCTCATCATCACACTCCTAGAACTATGATTTTAGCCAAGCATCATAAAAGAAAAAGAAAGTATACCAAATATGCTTTCAGGCATTGGAGAGTTGAAATTAAGAAATAATCTCCAAGACTCACTTCAATTTGAACGCTCAAATTTCAGTTACAATGTTGTTCAAAAACCCCAACAATTAAGAATATTTCTCAAAGGGTAAAGGTTCTTTAGGTAAATTTCAAAGACAAAAGGAATAATTAAATATCTAATTTACTATCTGATCCAAGTCTAGTTATATTTTATCTCTTCTTTGGACTATTTATTATTTCCCAAAAATTGGTCCAAAATTCCATGTGCGTCCAGTTCAGCGACATTAGTCGGGCTCGCTAGCCCGTTCGGTGGATCACCATTTTCTCTTCAGCTCGCCCTTCCTTTGCTTCAGGCTTCAGTTTTTTGAATCTCAGTTGGCGAACACGTTCGAGTAAACCTTTCACATTCAGAAGATTGTCGTTTACCACCATGTTCACCCATTTAGCCTTCATTTTAACTCTGAAATCTGTCACCTTCAACGAAGGACTTTCCAGCTCGCGCATTGAGTTTGTAAAATCACCATTTCCACTTTTGTTCGCTGACTTTCCTTGAATATTTTCCATTGTGAACACTGTCACTTTGAGTGAGGTGTGACCTGTTGGGTGATCTGTTGTTTTGGTTAGGCAACTCTCAGCTGGGAGTTTACACTCTTTTCAATATTTTTGGCCTCTTTTTCATAGATTCATCATTGCCTTGTCTTTATCCTTCAATGTTGCAAAGCATCAAAATATCATATGAATAATACATAAATAGGCATTGAGGACACTAATTGCTGATTTAAAAGGCCTCAAATGAGTGAAAATCTACCACTCATCAATATGCATTGCCTATCACTAGTATAATTGGTTACTTATAGAACCTTTCTATTTTTGTGGGGCCGATTGGTTTATGTTTGTTGTTTGTACCTTTCGTACTTATGGAGGTTTGGTTAGGTTATTGTTTGATTATCTTTTGTATTATTGTGATATTGATATGATAATTGGCTAGTCTTATGACTTAGACTTATCTTGTTGTTGGTACTACTGATTTGGTTGAGTTAGCTTGGCCTTAGTCTTTTCTGGTGAATGATGGTGATTATTGTCAGTGTATTTTTGGGTAGTTGACTTCTGTAACATGGTGGCATTTGTGAGTATGTTGGGCTCGCGCCTCCAGGTACGTTCTTTGACTCGATTACCTGGCACTTGCACCCTTCTTCTTCTTTCGTATTGTCTATCTTATCATGTTATATCTCCAATTTAGTTACTTGTGGTGAGTTTCCTTATTTATCTAATGTTTATACTTGCATTGTCTATGGAACTCAGTCAGCTGATGCCTATTGAGTATTGTTTTTGGTATTTATAATACAGTTCTGCATCTTATAGATCATAGTACGAGTTTTCACCATTGACTTGGATCTTGTATGGATTAGCTTTTGTGATTCAATTTCCATCTATTTTGGCTAGGCTTTTCTTTATGTTGTATTCAGAGATAGCTTGTACATATATTGTATTTGTAAAAACCTTGTACTCTTATTTTGATTAGGTGCTCAATTACTGACCAATGTTAGGTCTTGGGGGTGGTTCCTTATATTATTTAAGTTGATTTCTCTCTCTCTCATTATTGTCAGCTTCATGCTTCTTGTTATTATCTTCTGTGTGAAAGCCTATTGATTATGGTTTGAGGCTATGGGTTGGGCTTACCTACTGGCGGGGTGTAGAAGGTGTCATCATGAGAAATTAGGTCATGACATTTTGAGAGGATGTATATCCAGGCTGGCCTTATGATGGTTAATTTTGATATGGGATTCTTCCCTAACAATTCGTATAGCCACGAATTTAAGGTCCCAGTATAACGTTCTTATAGTCATAGATTCAAGGTCTAGGCATATGATCTTTAGCAACAATTCTAGTTTTGGGCACACTTCTTCAAGTCACGTTTCAGGCACACTTCTTCAAGTCAAGTTGAGACTTAGCAACATGGTTTTATTGGGTTCTTTGGGAGTCTTATCTGCGGTTAAAGGCCTGGGTTATGTACTCCTCTAATTTGGTTCACTGGTTCTCGTACTCAATAATTATAGATATTTTGTGTACTCGTCAAACTTATGAGGGTTCGTTCGGGTTATCTACTTCAATTTACGCTTGAGTGTACCTTTTGGGTTAATGGGGTCAAATTAAGTTATAGCTAGTTACTTACTTTTCATTTCCATTCTTTCCTAGGCTCGTGTACATTGTAGTAACATTTTCGTTATCGTCCCGCTTATTGACCTCTAGTAGTGTTATTATTTGCTTTTTTCATATTTTGTTTACTTTTCCATCTCAGTTAGCTTAGGATGCCTGTTGGATACCTTTTTTGTTGGTGCTTCTACTACATTTTTCATCTATTTTGTGATGAAGTCCAAGCGCCAGTCACTCGCATTAATATCGAGCCGATTGTTGAGGTATTCAGAGTCAAGGGTGAGCTTTGACATACTGGATTAGTCTGCCTCTTTCTCTAATAGTTGTTGGATAGTTTCTTGCATTTTAAGACAAGTTTGTCTACTTTGGTCCACTTTTGGGACTTGTACTCTTTTGTAGTTTCTCTGTACATGTGACTACCAGATTTTAGGATTGGATCTCATTATGGATTGAATATATATTTGCTTCTATTTCTCTTATTCTCTGTTGTGTTTTTTAATTTATTTCCTTTATCGGTGGTTATTTTTTGTTTTTATCCAAGATTCCTATTGCTTATCACTCTGAGTCGTGAGTTTGCTTACATACTAGAAGGTTATAGTAAATGTCATCATGACTTGAGTTCTTGAGTCGTGATAGAAAAATGATTGGCCAAAATGGAAGGACGCAATTCAAGTGGGATTGACTTCAGTTAAAAAACGTGATTTTTTGGACTTATATTTTGAACACCTGAATGTGTCAAGCTAGTGTGGTACAAACGGTTTTTTGTGTGAAAAAATTGAAAAGATTAAGTCTTTATACTTGTGGGACAAGAATTTTTGCAAAGTTCCATTGATTATGTGAAGGCATATCCTCCTATGGTTAATGCAATTACCTTCAAGTATCTAGTAAATCTGGCAGTTCATGAATAACTTAAAATGTGCATAAAGAATATCGTTAGAACCTATTTATATGGTTCATTAGACCATGATATTTTCATAAAAAATTTTGAAGCATTGCAAAGTGCCTGAAGAATATAAAAGTTTGCAAGAAACTTATTCGATAAAGCTTCAGAAATTCATATATGGATTAAATTAATCAAGGGGGATGTGCTAAAGTCATTATTAGCCAAATTTTGAAGGATGGGTACAAAAGTGATCCTTTTTGTCCTTGTGTTTTTATAAGAAGGTGTGGATCTGAATTTGTTATAACAACTGTCTATGAAGTCAGGTTAGAGATGGGTGTTCATCTTGGCGGGTGTAGTTCTAGCTCAACCTATTTTGACATTAATGAAGATTTTTTTTGGAGAAATTGTTTCAAAGAGGTTCTATGTGTTGAGACATAGATTTTGCAAAGGAGATTATGGAGAGGAGATGCAAGCTGTTGAAGATTATATGAAGAAGGTGGATAAATTTATTTTGTCAGAAATTCAGGCCAAGGGGGAGATTTGTTGGGTATTAATTACCCTGAGTTTCTTACCATAAATAGGTTTTTCTTTTAAGAAAAGATTTAGGATTGACTAGTCCTTTCTTGTAGGAAAATGTTTAGAACTCTATAAATAGAGACATGTTCCTTTTAATTTAATCAGCATTCATAATGTAGTCCTAGGGGTTTGTGAGTTTTGGTTATATGAGAGACTTTATGAACCTCCTTGTATTCTGAGTGAATTGGTTGAGGTTATTTCTCTCTATATTTTGTACTCTCATATTTATATAGTGAATTGATCAGGTCCTTTGTGGACGTAGGTCGATTGATCGAACCACGTTAAATCTTTGTGTCTTTTGGTATATTTCTCGTTTGTCTTCTTACTCATGGTCTTTCGAGGTTTTCTTTGTTAGCTTCCGCATTGCACCTAATTATTTTGATCCTAACAAGTGGTATCAGAGCCAGATTCAATGATGGAGCCAGGTCCAGATTCAATGATAGAGCCAGGTCCAGTAGTTCGATAATCGATGATTGAACCAGGTTAATCGGGTGTTCATCTTTGCAGGTGTAGTTCTAGCCGCAACCTATTTTGACAGTAATGAAGAATTTTGTTGGAGAAATTGTTTCAAAGATGTTCTTGTGTCGAGACATAGATTTGATGGAAGAGATTATGGAGAAGAGATGCAAGCTGTTGAAGATTATATGAAGAAGGTGGACAAATTTATTTTGTCATAAATACAGGCCAAGCGGGAGATTTGTTGGGTATTATTTTCCCTGATTTCTTACCATAAATAGATTTTCCTTTAAGGAAAAGGTTGAAGATTTGACTAGTCCTTTTCTTGTAGGAAAAGGTTTAGGTCTTTATAAATAGAGGCTTGTTCCTTCTAACTTAATCAGCATTCACAATGTAGTCCTAGGGTTTTGAGAGTTTTGGTTATGAGGGAGAATTTGTAAACCTCATTGTATTCCGAGTGAATTGATTGAGGTTATTTCTCTCTATATTTTATACTCTCATATTTATATAGTGGATTGCTCATCTCCTTTGTGGATGTAGGTTGATTGACCGAACCACGTTAAATCTTTGTGTCTTTTGGTATATTTCTCATTTGTCTTCTTACTCATGGTCTTTCGAGGTCTACTTTGCTAGCTTCCGCATTTCACATAATTATTTCGGTCTTAACGGAAACTACTAATTGTCATACAAATAAAAATCATTTAAGTTCTTATTGTTGTATTACCTAGGGGTGTGCATCGATCGGTTCGGTTTTATGTATTATCGGTTTAGTTTATCGATTTTTTATTTTTAAATAAGCTAAACCAATAACAAACCAATAAGATATTCTTTATCGATTTTCGGTTTATCAATCTTTGGTCATTAATAGTTCGGTTTTCAGTTTACCCAATAAGAAAATGCTCATAAAATAAATATATGATTTCTCACTTCTCTAACAATTTGGTGCGATACAGTGAGACAAGAAAATCAGTTGTAAATGCTTTGATATAGTAAAACAAGAAATATAATGAGAAATTGCATCAATAAGAATAGATGAAGTACGAAGGCAACTTACATGTTACAACCAAAACATAATATGGAATTATTGTTGTGAAGTAGAAGTACTGTGACGTGTGAAATATGCGGACCGTAGTGTAGAGTACTGATATAGTGTCTAGTTATTTTAAATTGTTAATATTTAATATTTATTAAGGATATAGTAGTAAATTATTATTGTCTTAATGGGTTATCAGTTAACCCAATAACCCAATACTGAAAATCGATAACCCAATAATTTTTTTTTTATAAAACCATTTAAAACCCGTTAACCCAATAATATTTTTTTGGTTCGGTTTATTGATCGGTTCGATTTTCGCATACCCCTAGTACTATCCCTTTTCAATCAATTTCATCACCACTTATTACTATTTTATCATAAATTAAGCTCACTAAATATATTTCAAAAAAATTATAGTTAGATAAGAGTTTGCAAATACTAGCGCTTTGCATTCTCTCGGTGTAGATATTTATTTATTTGTTTTGTTAGGACACTCCTTTTCACATTTAACAATTATAACATCTGAAAAAATAATGTTTTATTTTTCTTTTTTAGGAACTTGTTCACACAATTGAGTAGTGATTCCAGATTTCCTAGGTACCCAAAAAAAAAAAGAATGGTATATATATAAATAATAATTAAAAAATGACTTCATATGTTTGTACTCTCTGGGTGTCTTTGGTACGAAAGAAAAATGTTTTCCATGGAAAATATTTTTTCAAAATATGTTTTTTTGGAAAACAAGTGGATTTCTAACTTATTTTCTATGTTTGGTTGGTGAGTAGAAAATATTTTTTAATGTTTGGTTGGTGAATGAAAAATATTTTTCAGAAAATATCTTTTATTTTTGGCTTGAGACTAAAAAATACTATTTAGAAAAATAATTTTTGATCTGAAAATCAACCCCCATAATTGATCTAGGACTCAACCCTGACACCCAGACTAGGACAAGATCCCGATGACCATTCCAAAATCCGACGGTTTTAGGGGACTGCTAAGAGGTATGCCAACTCGTTGGATGAGTAGTTCTTCCCCTGAGATCTGACCCAAATTTTTTTTTGTATTCACCAATTTTTGCAATAATAGTTTGGGCCACGGCAGGATTAACCGCAATTTATATGTTTCGGATCTATTTATTTACTTTTGAAGGGCATTTAAACGTTCATTTTCAAAATTATGGTGGGAAATAGGGGTGTACAAAAACGAACCGAAAACCAAACCAAATCGCAAACCGAGTCAAACCGAGAAAAAAAAACCCGACTAGTGGTTGGTTTGACTTGGTTTGGTATTGGAAAAAAACCGACTATATTTGGGTTGGTTTGGTTTTAACTAAACAAAATCAACCCAAGACCAAACGAACCCGACATTATATATATAATTTTAAAATTTTATTTTATACATAAAATTATTTACTTTGATATAATTTTTAAATATTTCTTATACTTTTTCATAGTTTTTATCTTTTAATATATTAATTATTTTAAAATTTGAAACTTAGAATTCTAAATGGTTCAATAAAGATTATAGTCCACAGATATTAGTAATTATAATAAAGCTTAAAATCAAAATTAAATTAATACTAAAGGAAAAATAATAACCAATTCAATACTAAGAATGACAATAATATTAAATAGTTGTTCTATGGTTTTACATTGGTTTATTCAAATACATAATCTAATTTTAATTTCCTTTAATATTTAGTCATGTAACTAATATTTATTAAACTTATTTTAGCATGATTTAGTACTTTTAAATTATGATCATTTTCATTATGACTTGTTAATTTGCAATATTTGTTTTACGCGATTTCATTATTATTATTATTATATTTTGTTGGATATTTTAGTATCATTACTCATATAATATTTTGTGTTATTTTCATTCTATCCGTTAGCTTTCTATATCAAATTAATAAATGCATGACATGTGTTTGCGAATAATTTTCATGAATGCAACTCTATACTGGCTGACCCTGTCAATTGTCCACGCCATTGTAATGGACATGAACTTACCTTTTCTCATAATATCCATTGCCAAAGTGGTTATCCACCTCTGATAGAAGATAATTAGAACTAGTGCATATCAATGAAACAACAGCAAGTACAGAAAATAGATTTCACATTATATAAGTAATAATACAAATACAATAAGACTAACGAATATCCAGATTTGGAATGTGAGCAATTTTGTGCCAGTCTTCTCCTATTTTTGTATCACAGCGCGTTCCCACTTCTGGACAACCAGTAACTCCTAAATTTGTGAGGGTTGTTAGGTGCTGCAATCCCTCAGGTAAACATTTTAGCATCTTACATTGTTCAACAAATAACTCTGTGAGTGAAGTTAAACCTTTCACCCCTTCCTCAGGAAGACTCTCTAGGGCTTCACAATAGTCAATTGTCAAACTCTGTAAAGCATTGAGACTAGCCAGGCTGGTAGGCAGCTCTTTGAGATTCTTGTAGTAAGAGATAGTCAAGTATTTGAGATTTGTAAGGCTTTTGAACATCTCTTCTGGGAGTGAAGTCACTTGGTTGTTAGCACCAAGGCGGAGGGAAGTAAGACTGCTAAGATTAGATATGGTGCTCAAACCTGTTGCATTTCTGCTGCCATGAACTTCTAATTTCTTGAAAGATGAAAGGGTTGGAAAAACAAACATAGGGCAATATAGAATCTCCATCTCTTCAAGCATGGGGAATTTCTCTTCTCCTTCCTCTTTCACCAATCCTTTCAAATTATGAAAGAACCAAATACAAAGTCTTTTCAGGGATGGAAATCTTCTTCTTGTGGGGAATCTAGAATGAGCATCCTCCTCCTCAACATACTCAACCTCCGCATACCCGTATTGTAACTCTAGACTTTCTAAACAAGGCAGCTCCCCAAAGGGTGGCAAACACAAGCAGTTTTTGCAGCTTGTAATTCTAATAGAGAAGACCTTCTCCAAAACTGAACGATTTATCCAGCTTGGAAAACGGAATCCTCCAAAGGCAATGATTTCTAAATTTTTCAGATTGGGGTGTGGTTTGAGGGCTTCAAGCACTTTAACTTCTTCTGATTCATAACTATGTGGCCCGTCGATGTCCCAACTCATGGTTAAAGAATGCAGATTTGCTTTTGTAGATAAATTGGCTTCTTTTGCATCCTTATCATTCTTCACTCTCTCAAGATGTGTGATTGAAATTGGGCCATAGAGATTTAGATTTTTTAGTTCACCAGGTTGATAACCCTTCTTGCTTCCCACAATAAAGCAACCTAGAGTCTTAAGGCATGTCAACAATCCTATCCTTGGTGGAGTAGAAGTCAATGGACAACCATCAAGTACAAGATTTCGGAGACTACCAAGTTTACTTGTTTGTTTTGGCAAACAATAAAGTGAGTAGCAATTATGTAGATCAAGAGTCTGCAGATTTTGAAGCTTGCGTAACCTCTCTGGAAGACTACGAAAGTTATTGCGAGACAGGTCCAGGTATCTTAAATGTAATAGATTTCCAATGGAAGAGGGTAATTGCTCAAGTTTTGAGTAACTTAGATTAAGCACCCTTAATGAGACAAACTTTTTCAAGAGCGAAGGAGAGTAAGAAGACACCACTTCAGCGAAACTAATGGACATCATATGTGTGTAACTTTTTACATTTGTTTCACGGATATTGCTGCTTGATACGCTTTCTGAAAACAGAGATGTAGCCAAATCATGAATGAGATCATGCATCTTGAAATACGTTTTACCGGATTTTACTTCAATCTCTTGGAAGAAAGACCTCAAGTATAATTCGCTCCATACTTCATTACCCACATCCTCTAACTCCAAGTTTCCTTTTGATAAAAGAAAACCATGTGCCATCCAGAGAGTGATGAGATTTTCCTTTATCATTTTGGTGTCCTTTGGGAATACTACACAATATGCAAATCATTGTCTCAAATCAAGTGGAAGGTGATGACAACTAAGTCTCAAAGCAGGCAAAATAGAACTTTCATCTTGTGGCAGACTCCAAATCTCATTGTCTCTCACATGTTCCCATTCACTTTCTTCTCTCTTGAAGTGTAAAAGACCACCAAGAGTTTTAGCTACTAAAGGTACACCACCACATTTCTTCACAATCTCCTTTCCAATGGCCACTAGATTAGGATTTGCTTCTCTTTGTTGCCCAAATGCACGTTGCATAAACAACAGTAAACCATCATGTGGAGACAAATTTGATAAATGATATGATTGCGACGTTCCCATAATTGATCCAACCTTTTCAAGACGAGTAGTAGCTAGAATGGAAGCACCTCTTGATCCAACCTTTAAGACTGCTCTTAACTTAGCCCACTTTTCTAGATCATCATTCCAAACATCATCTAAGACAAGCAAGTATCTTTTTCCATTCAATAACTCCTGAACCTTCTTCTGGAATGTAGCCAAGTCCTCGACATCAGGAGAACTTCTTTCAATACTTCCTATAATTGTCTTAATCAACCTTTTCTCATCAAAATCATCTGAGACACAAACCCATATTTTGGGATTGAAATGCTTAGTCACTCTCTCATCATTGAAGATCATTTGGGCTAGTGTTGTCTTTCCTAGTCCCCCATACCAATTATAGGAAAAATCGAAAGTTCTTGGACAACATTAACATTGTTTATCAGGATTTTCACTATCTCATCCTCCTCTTTGTCCCTTCCATACACTTTTGGTTCAGTTAAAACAAAACCTGTTCCAAGTAGTGTGGACATAAAAGATTTGTTACAATTGAGCTCAGTAGAATGAGTCAGCAAGAAATATAGAACACTTTTGCAAACTAAAGAGACAAAACAATCAGGTAGACAGGGATGGCAGATGGGGTGGTGCAGGGCAAACACACACAAACCCGCAAAGATTTCAACCAGCCACCTTGCAAAGTTTGTTGTTTTCAACTTGTTCCACCTCAACACGCATAATTTGCTATGTTTTATTAAAGGGTAAAGGGTCAAAAATGCCCCTAAACTATTCGTAAAGTTCTAGATATACCTTCCGTTTAAAGGTTGGCTCACTCATGCCCTCGCCATCCAACTTTTGGTCTAAATATGCCCTTATGGGCGTTAGTTGGCCTGCTGGACATATCCAGCTCATTTTTCATTTCTTTAAATGCCACATGGAATTGTCATGTCATTTTGACTTTACCGCATGACATTTCTATGAAAATGGAAAGGGATCAATTATACCCCTATAAAATTCGAACCCATAAACACCTAATCCGACCCATAAAATCAACCCCCCCCTTTTAAAGAAACTACCCGACCCGTTTTCAACAATTTTGTTAAATTTTATTTTTTCGGTAGATCCCGAAAATTAGTAATTGATTAATAAAAAATAGGAAAAATATGAAAAAAAATATAAAATTAATGTCAAAAATTCACAAATAAATATTGTAACCTTAAATTCAACAAATTTTCAACAATTTTTTTAAAATTTATTTTTTTCGATAAATCCCGAAAATGAGTAATTGATTAATCAAAATTATGAAAAAATATAAAATTAACGCCAAAAATGACATGGCAATTCCATTTCAATTTTCATATAAATGTCATGTGGTAAAGTCAATATGACATGGCAATTCTATTTGGCATTTAAAGAAATGAAAAATGAGTTGGATATGTCCAGCAGGCCAACTAACGCCCATAAGGGCATATTTAGACCAAAAGTTAGACGGCGAAGGCATGAGTGAGCCAAACTTTAAACAGAGGGTATATCTAGACCTTTCCGAATAGTTTAGGGGAATATTTGGCCATTTACCCTTTATTAAATAAAATGCTAGATACAATCCATTTGTATCGAAATCCTTCCCAACAGAACTGTTTCCTCCTATTTCCATAACAATTGTTTTACAATTTAGACTTAAGATTCATAACTCACAAATTTGAAATTTCTTTTTTTTAGACCGTAAATTCGATACAGAAAATCATCTAGACAAATGTTAATGCAAAATGAATCCAGACCCCTAGCATTGTTTAGTGCCACAAAAATTCACACTTCCAATAGCAGATCCAGACTAAGTTTGACTAAAACAATCTTTTGGACAGACTGATATATAATTGCATCATATTTTGAAGGTATAATTCATAAATATGTCTTTTAACTTGGTCTCAACTAACATCAATACCTCCTACTTTGGATGTGCATAAATAGATACTTAAACTTGTATAAAATTGAACAAGTAAACACTTGCGGCCATCATAACATAATACACATAGGAGCCAAGTAGGATGCAAATTGTCATATAGGACGTGTGTGTACTTTGTTCAACTGTGCAAATCCAAAATTAGAGGACACAAATGCTAGCAGATATCAAGTTAAAGAGCATGTTTATATATTATACCTTAAATAAATGCAAAGCTCACGTTAAAAAAAAATATTTTTTTAAGAACGGCTCCCGCCCCATTGCCAGAGATCACGGTTAACCCACGATGTGTTAACAAATTGAATCTAAATTACGCTATTAATTAGTAGTGACACCTGTTTCACGCGTGGAGGTGGCTTGTCTCTCTATAATATTTTCAAGGAGATGAAACTTGCTTCTTTCCTCAGCAATTGCAT
Source organism: Solanum tuberosum (assembly GCF_000226075.1). NCBI lineage: Eukaryota > Viridiplantae > Streptophyta > Magnoliopsida > Solanales > Solanaceae > Solanum > Solanum tuberosum. The sequence goes on from NW_006239110.1 coordinate 1,205,616, forward strand.
CTAGTTTCTCCATTATATCTTTCATCTTTTTGACAATTTTATGACGGAAATTTATAATCCCTGGATGATAAAACCCAAATCGAGATTGCTTGAATTTTGTTGCCTCATTTTTACATTCGCCCAATATGTCATCAACTTCATAGGCTACAGAATTGAGTTTCTGCAACCAATTCTCAATTGCCTTGTCCTTCAATTGCTTATCCTGAGCATCTTGAAGCACAACTTGAATTGTGGAAAACACACTCGACAGCTTTACAAATTCCTTTTCAAAACCGAAAAGCAATACAAATTTATCTCCGATGAAAGAAGCCAGATTTTCTAGAAGAACTTGAAGGAAAGCGTCCACCATTTATAGAATTCTATATGAAGCACCACTCTGCAGATGCTAAGACTTGATACTTTGAGCACTTGAGCAGTGTGGGAATTTTATATTTCATGAAATCTGCAGATGCCAAAGACTTTTCTGCCAAATGGCGGCTAAATTCTCTCAAATTGTCAACTTTGATATGCTAAATGGCCACCATATGACAATGAAATTAAATCTTTATTATTTCCTCCACTCCAAAAATGAGTGGAACAGATTTTTTTATGCAAAGTGAGTAAGAACTATCATTAATTGTGGGAAGGAATTATTTATTTAACTTTATATGGTGGGTGGGACCCACATAGGGATGACTATTGGATGGATTGAGTTAAATTGGGTGGGACATTGTCAGGCTCCGAGCCTACACCCTGAACGTGGACGGCACTCGAGAACCATTTTTGAATCCCAAGTGAACCCTTGGCCTGATTGACTGTTTAGCAAAAGACTTACTCAAGCATAAAGAAGCTTTGAAAATAGAATTTAGAACATTCAAACTCAAGCAAATACTTAACTCAAACTATTTGAGAATACTCAATTGTAATAATAATAATAATAATAATAATACTTTGCAAAACAGTCTCAAAACATCTCAAATAAAATGGAAATATTGAGAGACTCCTCAACTCTAACTCTCACGAGCCGTCTACCGCTTCACGGGTCGTTTAAACCATCACGGCCCGTCTAGTGGGTTGTCATGTTTTCCTGCCCGACATGACTTCACAAAAATGGGCATCACTTTCTACTCCGGACTCGCAATTAGGCAAACTTGGTGGCGTTGGAAAAAGGACTCAAAGGCATTTAATTTGATAGGCCACCTAATTCATTTTGTGCTGAGAGATATGATCGTTTGAAGTTGACTCTAAACTCACAAGTCACAATGTGATGGGTGACTTGTACGGACCACTAAACGGACTGTACAAGTCACCACGGGCTGTTTAGTGGCTCGTCTAGGTGACCTTCATCTTTGTTGCCTTGGGCAGTCTTTCACGATGCCCAAGACAGGTCGTGGTCCCCTAAACGGGTCGTCTAAGGTCTCATGAAGGATCCATGGTCCATTTTGGGTTTGTTGACTTGCCCATTTGCCCTTTTTAGCCATGTCTCAAAGTCTGAGGTGTTACAATATCCTCCCACTACATCAAAAATGAGCTTTAGCGGCAATTAATTAGCAATTGACGCTAAATATGTATTTGAAGCGGTAATTAACACTCTTTGTATATGTCCCTAAAGGCTTTAGCGACATTGGATCTAATGACACTTAACTAATGTCGGGAAAGACTTTAACACTCTTTATTAATGTGTATATTTATTGCCGCTAAATTTTTTTTCTGTTGTAGTGTCCCTTGGTAATATTCTTCCTAGAATGAGGCCAAATAAGCATGAAAGGGGTGGGGAAGTATCTAACAATCCACACAAAGCACAAAACATGCAAATAGCATAAACTTCAATATACCAACTTAATGAGTACTTTTCAAAGAGTCAGTACCTTGGTCTAGAATTGATTCAGAGGAAAAGAGGTGAGGGTATCTCTTCTTAATTTTATTTTATTTTGAAAACAATTAGTTATATAATCTTCCAAAAACTAAACGAAAAAATATAAATGAATAAACAAAGAAAATCACTACCCATTACCCTCACCCCACTCCACTACACACCATGTGCACCAACTACTACAACACATTTCCTACCCACTAACAACACGCACACCCACAAAAAAACTACAAAAGAACACCTTTATCTATACTATCTTAAAAGAATGAACTCTCAAACTTGAATGATAAATTACTATAATACCTCCAATTAAAAATACTCAATTAATTTTATTATATTAAAAGTAGATACCTTTTCAAATTAAAAGGATTGTGACTTTTTCAATGAGTTATGACTTTTTCAAAGGGTTGTGACTTTTTTGATGGGTTGTGACTTTTTCAATGAGTTGTGACTTTTCCGAAGGGTTCTGATTTTTTCGAAGGATTGTAACTTTTCTAAAGGATTAGGTCTTTTCTGATAAGTTGTGCCTTTTTCAAAGTGTTGTGACTTTTCCGATAAGTAGTGACTTTTTCGAAAGATTGTGACTTTTCGGATAAGGCACAATTAACATCTATTCATACTACTATTTGGTAGCTATAAAAAGAGGAGTTTCCTCACACTTTTAAACTATAATTTCTTTAAGTTCTCTGCTCTTCTTCTTAAAAAATCTCAAGTGTTATTTGCAAAAATTGATTAATTTCGAAATTCAATGAAATTTGAGGTACCTCATAAGAAAAAGTTGGTGAAAAATTGTAGCAAATCATTCATCAATTCACACTCGTATTTTTTCTTACCATTTTCATGAGTTAACAGTGATAAAAAAGTTGTGGGAGAGACAATAATATTAAACATATATGAAAAAAGGCATATGATTTGGGTAAGATATTACTTCTTTGTTTTTTTTATTTTTTTATTCTTTTCCCTCAAAACGAAGGAATTTTCTTCCTAATTTTTCTAAAATAATGGGTATCAACGTAGTCCATTGAATTATTAATTTTGATGTTAAATTCACTATTTCAAAACTAGATTTTCACTTTTACTTATAATATGATAACGTAGCCATGATAATAATTATTTTTAATAGATATGTATGTAAAAATGAATGGAGAAAGTAAAGTGTTGGTGGCAAAAGTTTTAAATCAAATGGAACACTAGAGTGAACATAGCATGAACATATATTTTCGTCTCTATGTATTGTTCCATATAATTTTTCTTTACGCCACAAGATACACTCCTTACTAGCTATATAAACATAGATAAGAAAATAGTGATTGATCATAAAATGATCTTAAATCAAATTATTGATTCTATAAATAATACTTTACATTTTATTCATCTATTAATTTTTATTATTGAAAAATTCAAATATTTTATATCATGATACAACTTATATAAGATACTATATACTTTCATTAGAAAACAACTATATAATATGTATGCGGCAGAAAAAAGGAGAAGACTACAATTCCACAAAGATAAGGTAGAAACTTAATGAAATGAAATATTTTTCACAATAGGTGATGTTATTGATATATTAAAATTAAATTATTCTACTGAAGTGTATATAACCATCATTCATGATAACAACCAAGTACACATTTTAGTAAAATTACTTCTCTATAATAGCCTTACTCAAATATTAATAGAGCAATAATATTTTATCAAAAATATGTTACTTATATATAAAGATAAAATATTGAAATACTTATGGTAATCCTTATTAGTGTCATACACATACTAAATTTCAAGTATGAATATTTAAGACAAGATTTGTACTTAAACGGTGTACATCATTTATGTTCATAACCTCAAGAGGAAAGGCTATTGGTGTCATCTTTTGAATGGATATTTTTTTCTATTTTGTTGGTTAGATTTGTTTATAAAATTTAGTGAAGTAAGAAATAATATTATTAAAGAAATGTCACTTTCTCCTATATTTAAACTTTGAATGTATTTTGAAATGTTTTATTGATATCTGGTCATTTTGATCTCAAAATACAAGTAATTTTATGACAATATGTATTAATAATTTAAAAACACTTGTCCTATGTTTGTTCAATTATAATTATTTACTAAAAAGGTTTAATTTATTAATATTAATTCTATTTTATAACATCATATACTATATATATGATACACACGTGTAACGCACGTGCCGTAAAACTAGTACTATAAATTACGACAACAACATACAATCAATCAGCAATGGACATTCACCCAAAATCCCACATACCATAAACTCACGCCCCAAATAAAAAAAAGACATTCACGCTTTTACTTTTCTTTCAAAAATTCACCAACAAATTCACATTTTTTCTTCCTTTCTCATTACTACTTTCATATAAACACAATACATATACCACCACATACAATCTACAAAAGTTTTGTGGGAGTACTAATCGAGCTTCCATCAAGATATTGCGGTACACAACTTTACCTTTATCTCTTTAATTTATTTATGAAATTTGACGTAATTATATGATAAGTTTTCTTGCACTTTTATTTTATTCATAATTTGATTGAAATGAAGAATAAGCTAAGTGTTATGTCTCTAATTAATAAATGAAAGTAGTTTTATTTGGTGATTTTTTAATTTACTTATTAGTTATGATAACTTAAAAATAAATGGGTCATGGCGTTGTTCTTGTCTTGATTTAGATGCCAATAATGATAAATTAAGTAGGAATTATTGGGCTCAAAATATTATTGTGGTTTTTATTTTAACAAACAAAGAATTGGGTTTATTTTAACATTTCGTCTGTCACGCCCCGAGGCTACCCCCTGGGTGTAAACACGGGACCTAGGATCACGAGTGACTCCAAGCTAACCCTGAGTTGTCATATCATAAGCATACTTAAACAACTGGACAAAAGATACTATGTGGAAGCTTAAAACATGAGATAAACCGAATGGTGGGGAATACCCAATACTGATCTGAATATATAAATATTGAATTAGAGTTAATGATACGGGACTATAGCTCAAAACTAAAGCTAAATCTAACTATGTCTAAATAAAGTCTCTAACTGACTAGAGATGCTGGGACATGTCCCCAGCTAACCCTAGCAAAACTGAAACTGAAATGAAAGACTAAATCTGAAAATGCATCTATTGTCCTCAAAGTATGAGGACCCACCACTTAAGCTGTTGAATGTGGATTGGGAACCGATTTACGCGTGATCTGAATGATGGAGACCTGAACCTACATCACGAAAAGATGTAGCGCAGAGTATGCGTCAGTACTTGTAAGATACTGAGTATGCAGGATAGGATAAAGCTGAACAAACATATAAATTGAAAAAAGCATACTGAGCAATGATATAATTTGAACATGATGAATATACTGAAATATATAGAAATGAACTAAACTGAATGCAATGACCAAGTACATAACATGGTGAGACTGAAAATCTGGTCAAATGCACTAGAGTTTGATTGTGGGAGCTACTACTAACCGACATAAAACCATGTGAGAAAAACATGGAGTCCGATGTATACACCCCATCGAGAGGACCCAATATACCTTGCCAGGGGTATAAAGGCATGACTGGCGTTATCACTAAAATTGATGCCCACATAGGGGACTTATAAACCTACGGGGGCACGTAGTTCTGGGACTATGAGGGTACATTGAAACCCTAGTCCACTCGATGTTAAGCCTACTCCCAACTGAATATGTATATCTAACACACATAACTGAAATACTGAAATGCTGAATAGCTCAAAATACTGACATGCAAATCTGAAAATGTAACAATTACATATTGATAATGTGACATTAAAAAACTGAAGCATGTATATTTGTTTAACTGACCTAGCATGTAATTCATGAACTAAGAAAATCTACACAACTAGAGTTCTGAGTTTCATGCAAAGAACTAGGGAACGATTCCACAAAAAACATGATAATCTTATTAGGAATATGATAACGTTCAAATATACTTCTTGAAAAGAAATATAAACGATCGTATGCAATATATTTACCCAACTATGAGTCGGGGTCGATCCCACAGAGAATATGGAAGAATATTGTCAATAGCAAATATTTAACTCGATAGTCGTTATATAAAAATGGGGGGATTTAAATTGAAATAAAATAAAAACAATAAAAAGATAACTTTGAACTAAGTATTTATTTATATTCAGATTATTAAAAGTAACTAGGAATGTGTTCCCCATAAGCTCATAACGCAGTAATCCTAATAATAGTAATCCTTTTCTA
>NW_006239110.1:1216579-1224577 GCF_000226075.1 Solanum tuberosum
TTTTCCCATATATACAAATATATTATTTTATTAAATTTAATCCATTAAGCTGCCTGCTTGATTTCCTTCTTCAATCTTGAATCTTTAATTCGTTTTAGCTCCAAACTTCTTTATTTTTCCACCAATTTAATCCTACAAATAAAATATATTATTTAGCACAATCCATAAAATTTATGCTCAAAAAGGACAAATATAAATAATAAATGTTAGGAAATAATGATTAAAAATATGTATTTTTAGCCTCACATCAGAATACTCTAACAACTAAATCAAAACTAATATCTAAGGTTCTAGAAACCCTAGGTCTAAGCATGATATAGAGAATCAAGAATCTGACTGAATTCTAGGGACCTAGTGGATGAAAGGAATACAACAGTGAAATCCCACATACCAAGTGATGAAATCTATGGAAAAGTCCTTCGATTTCGGGGCTGGAACTAAAGAAAACTTGTTGCGTTCTTGGAGGGGTTGGGTCGCCTCTTTTCTCCTATTTTGCTCTAAGTTTGATGAATTCTAGAGGATAATGGTTTAGGGTAAAATTTGACTAGAATAATAGGCTAAAACTGACCAAACCTAAGTAGTTTAGGAACAAAATAATAAGGAAAAGACCCCATTACCCCTAATATAAAAATTGACTGGCCCATCGATGGAACTGACTGACGGGCCTTAAGTCGACTAACGGTCCGTCCTATCAGTCGTCATTTGGCTGTTAGAGGGCTAAAATCTGGGGTTTGAAACTAAAAGTCGACTAGCCCATTGACGGAGCTGACTGACGGGCCGTAAGTCGACTGACGGTCCGTCTTGTCAGTCGTCGTTGGGCTATCAGAGGGCTGAAATCTGGGGTCTAAAACTAAAGATTGATTGGCCCATCGATAGAGCTGACTGATGGGTTGTAAGTCGACTGACAGTCCGTAGGTGGGCTCCGTCGGTGGCACATGCAACTTCTGAAAATCTGGAATTTTTCCTTTCTCGAATATGGGATGTTACAATATCTCCCCCTAGGGAATATTCGTCCTTGAATGAAGACTAAACTAGCTGGGTACGGAGGGAAAGAGCTGTAATTCCTACTAAGTACTAGAAATTGATATCTGACTGAACCGAGTTCTAAGAACATGCAAATATGTTGATAATGCAAGAACAAATTAAGGAACATGATATTGAGACAGATTTTACGCACAAGTAGACTAAAAGACTGGAGAGGAACTATTATCTCAAGCTGAAACAAAATCGGAAGGAAAGAGATGAGGATACTTAGCCTTCATGGCTGCTTCTGCTTCCCAAGTAGCTCCCTCTACGGACCGACTCCTCCAAGTTTGTTAACTCTCATCACCCCCTTCATAGGTGATACTTTCAGGAAATACCCAATCATCTATCTCAAACTCTAAGTTCCTTCTCCTTACATTTGCATAAGAATTCTGTCTTAAGTCTATCTCTGATGAGCTGAACTTTTCCCATAGCATCATGTACCGAATCTGGCCCAGTCAAGGTTGGTTGACCTACTCATCCACCTTAGAAACACATAAGCGACCATCTCTTCCTTAGGAGAAAACCTTTACTTTCTGCCGATGAAATACACCTTCCAACTGGAGTAATATAGGATCACTGTCATGTTTTCCCTTAACCTCCACTACCAATGAAGATTCTGATCTATTCTGGGCTATCATACCACCATCTGATGTGTCCGTAAGACTAACTCTTAAGTGAGCAAGCCGATGAACATCTTTTGCTAAATCCTTCCCCTTTTCCTCAACATGTGCTACACTACCCTTTAGAGATCATCTTTCTGGTCTTAAGGTAAGAGATAAATCGACCTACATGCACTGAACTACTACCCTTCCATTCTAAGCCTGGCTCGTTGGAAACTAAAACCGAACGATCCTAGTTCTACAATAGACTGAGGCATAACAAGAATGTAACCAATCCATGCCAAGAATAATATCGAAATCTACCATTTATAACTCTACAAGGTCTGCTGAGGTGGCTTTCTGAGAGACTGTGACAGGGCAATTTTTGTATACCCGTCTAGCTATAACTGGGTCACCAACTAGAGTAGAGACTAAAAAGGGTTCTAAAAGAGTTTCTGGACTGACACCTAAGTTTACTGCTATATAGGGAGTTACAAAATAAAAGAGTAGACCCTGGATCTAACAGCTTATAAACATCTAAAAGAAAAACTCGTAACGTACCAGTGACCATATCAGGAGAATCTTTTTGGTCCTGGCGAGCCTAGAGAGCATAGAACCTATTTTGGCACTGACCGCCACCTGTACCAGATGACACACCCTGCTGAGTTGGGTGACCTTCTGGTGCTGCTGGAACTGTAGACTGAGCCCTATTATTGTTACCTTCTTGACCCTGCCGCAAAAAGGCAATCCTTCACCCTATGACCAGATTGACCACATCCAAAACATCATTCCTTGCCTATAAGACACTCGCCCGGATGGTTCTTTCCATACTTTGGACAGGTTGAGTAGGTCTTATTTCCCGAAACACTTCCCTGAAATTTAGAGCCCAGTGCCCTACTATTCTGATCATGTCAAAACTTTGAGTGATTTCCACCACCCGATTTCTGCTGAGAGTACTCATAGTTCCCTGTTCTAGCTTTCTTGTTGACCTTAGTTATTTCCCTAAGCTTATCTCCCTCAACCTGCTGAGCATGAGTCATGAGCCTAGAGATATTCATATCCTCTAACAACATAGCATTCCTGCACTCTGTCTTCAATAAGTCGGATACCCCAAATATAAACTTACTCATTTGTGCCCTTGGATCAACAACCATATGTGTAGCATACCTAGAGAGTTGGGTGAACTTCAGCCCGTACTCTTGGACTGACATGGAATCTTTCCTCAAATTCATCAACTCTTGTGCCTTAGACTCCCTCAACTCTCTTGGGAAGAACATGTCTAGAAAAGCTCTGGTAAAACAATCCCAAGTCGCATGAGTTGCATCCACGCTCCTATTTTCTTTCCACTGGGTAAACCAAATGTGAGCCACATCCTTAAGCTAGTAGGATTCCAACTCTACCCTATCATTACAAGTCACTTGCATCACTCCAAATATTTTCTTAGCCTCATCAATAAAGTTCCATGGGTCCTCACCAACTTGCGACCATAAAAACTCAGGCGGATTCATCCTAACAAAATCTCAGACCATAGCTGCCACTGATCCACCATTACTATTAGTAGGAACTGGGACCTGTTGATTGTTCTGATTAGTAATACCTTGAGCCAAAAGATGAACCGCATTCCAAAACACTGCGTTCGAAATCTCATGGTCTAGGACTAGAGGAACTGCATTAGCATTGCGTGCATTAGCATTACATGGGTAAGCTCTACGAGGAGGCATGATCTGAAATGCATAACGATGAATTAGAAATGAGAAGTAGGATCCTACCCCACGCATGAAAAGAGTAGAAAAGACAATGAAGTTTTCTTAAAACACTTTGTAGCCTCTCTCTCTCAGTAGATGTTGTGCACTTCACACCCATGAAAAGGACTCTACTTAGTGAGGCTTTCAGACATCTTAGAACTCTTAAACCTAATGCTCTGATACCAAGTTTGTCACTCCCCGAGGCTACCCCCTGGGCGTAAACACGGGACCTAGGATCATGAGTGACCCCAAGCTAACCCTGAGCTGGAATATCATAAGCATACTTAAACAACTAGACAAAAAATACTATACAGAAGCTTAAAAGATGAGATAAACCGAATGATGGGGAATACCCAGTACTGATCTGAATATATAAATATCGAATTAGAGTTAATGATACTGGACTATAACTCAAAACTAAACTTGAATATAACTATATCTGAATAAACCCTTTAACTAACTAGAGATGCTGGGAAATATCCCAGCTAACCTTGCAAAACTGAAACTGAAACGAAAGACTAAATCTGAAAACATGTCTATTGTCCTCGAAGTATGAGGAATTACCACTGAAGATGTTGAATGTGGATTGGGAACCGATCTACGCGTGATCTGAATGCTGAGGACTTGAACCTACATCACGAAAAGATGTATCGCAGAGTATGTGTCAATACTTGGAAGATACTGAGTATGCAGGATAGGATAAAGCTGAACAAACATATAAACTGAACAAAGCATATTGAGCAATGATATAATATGAACATGATGAATATACTGAAATATATAGAAATGAACTAAAATGAATGCAATGACCAAGTACATAACATGCTGAGACTGAAAACTGTAATATAACTGAAAACCAAGTCAAATGCACTAGAGTCTGATTGTGGGAGCTACTACTAACCAACATAAAACTACATGAGCTAAACGTGGAGTCTGATGTATACGCCCCCATCTAGAGGACCCAGTATACCTTTCCAAGGGTATAAAGGCATGAGAGGGGACTTATAAACCTACGGGGGCACGTAGTTCTGGGACTATGAGGGTATGTTGGACCATAGTCCAACTCAGTCTAAGTCTACTCCCAACTGGAATGTGTATAAACAACATGATTGGAATACTGGATAGCTCAATGTTCGGACTTGCAAATCTGAGAATGCAACATCTAAATATTGACAATGAAACATTCTTAACTGGAGCATGTATATTTGTTTAAACTGACCTAGCAAGTGTAATTCATGAACTAAACGAATCTACACAACTAGGATTCTGAATTTCATGCAAGGATTAAGCAACAATGTTACAGAACTATGATAAATAAATTTAGGATACTATAATAGCTAAATCGCAACAATTATCTAAAGTTCTAGAAACCATGGGTCTAAACATGATATAGAGGATCAAGAATCTGATTAAATTCTAGGGACCTAGTGGATGAAAGGAATCCACTAGTGAAATCCCACATACCTGGTGATGAAATCTACGGAGAAGTCCTTTGATTTTGGGGTTGGAACTGAATAAAACTTGTTGCGCTCTTGGAGGGGTTGGGTCGCCTCTTTTCTCCTCTTTTGCTCTAAGTTTGATGAATTCTAGAGGATAATGGTTTATGACAAAATCTGACTAGAATAATAGGCTAAAACTGACCAAAATGAAGTAGTCTAGGGATAAAATAGTAAGAAAAAGACCCTATTACGCTAAGCTAAAAGTTGACTGGCCCAGTGACGGAGCTGATTGACGGGCCGTAAGTCAATTGATGGTCCGTCCTGTCAGTCGTCGTTTGGCTATCAGAGGGCTGAAATCTAGGGTCTGAAACTAAAAGTCAACTGACCCATCGACGGAGCTGACTGACGGGTCGTAAGTCGACTGACGGTCTGTCCTATCAGTCGTCATTTGGCTGTCAGAGGGCTGAAATCTAAGGTCTGAAACTAAAAGTCGACAGGCCCATCGACGAAGCTGAGTGACGGGCCGTAGGTGGCCTCCGTCGGTGGCACCTGCAACTTCTGAAAATTTGGAATTTTTCCTTTCTCGAATCTGGGGTGTTATATCGTCATTGTTTTGTTGGATTAATAAAAAATTGAAATATGTGTATGCTTAATTTTGACATCAACTTTAAGATTAAATAAAAATAGAAAGATATAAAATGATCCAAAATTTTAAATTGAATTCTAGAAGTTTAGATATATATTACATTATTTGATTTTCTTTATAAGGAACGAATATTTTATTTTAATACTAGGTGAGTTTTAGGCATGTTAAAAATATATTTTTCAATTAAGAATGTGGTTACACATCTTTTTTGAGACATTAAAAAATAAACTCAAGGATGCAGTGGCACACCTTGTCCAATAATACAATTAACTTTCATTAATTTAAAGTAGAGACTTATAGACAAAATTATTAAGTGCGATGCAAATAAGACAGTTGTGCCTCTAAATGTCAAGACCAAGAATGCAGTTACGCATCTAGGTTGAGATCAATAAAAAATGTGAGCAAATCATGGCCTGCAACACAATTTATCCAAAGTTAATTTAAGATAGTCTAAGTTGATAAGGAGACCGTGCTAGAACCACGAGACACGAGGGATGCCTAATACCTTTCCCTCGGTCAACATAATTTCTTATCCAAATTTATAGTTCGTAGACCATAATAAATAGTCATTTCCTTTTGATTAGGGATTAATAAGAAAATGTGACTTGGAACACCATAACTCAATTTCAAGTGGCGACTCTAAAAAAATTAAAATAATCCTTAATCAATACCGCTACTTAAATTGAAAAAACACCTCTTAAGAATTTTTTATCAATCAACAAGTTGGGTTCTAGACTAACCACCTACCATTCATGGTGTTATTGATCAAATAACAAAGGGTCTGATATAGCCCTCAACTTTGTTATTTAGAACTAATATACTACCTTTCGTTATAAAAGTGACTCATATATATGCCTACAGTTATAAAAATAACTCACATATACCCCCTATCATTACATAATTGGCTCACATATACTCTTTTATCTAAGAGAAGTGGAAAAAAAATTAATTTTAAATTAATTTTCTTGATTTAAATTTTCAGAAAATTCATGTAGGGGTTATGATCTTTTTCACACATAATTTTTTAACTTATTTGATTAGCAATATTTGAGTTTGTTATTCTTATTTTATTTTTCTTTAGTGTAAAAATATGAGAAAAAAATGTGAATAGAAAAAGAGAAAAAAATTTAAACTACTTTTTTCGTATAAATTGTAATTTTTTTTTTGTATCAATTAAAAAATATTGGGACATATATATATATATATATATATGTTAAATTTTACAAGTTAGTAGAAAGAAAACGAAATTTGACCATCAAGTATACCTCTACATGAATATTGTTTTTAATAAAAAATTTAAAAATTAAATTTAAAATAGATTTTTTCACTTCCCTTAGAGGAAAAGGATATATGAACCTTTTAGGTAACAGTAAAGATATATATGTGTCACTTTTATAACGAAGGGTATGAATCAGACCCTTTCCCTTGATTTGGAAAAGAAAAAAAGAAAGTCTAATCTTCGTCAATTTGAAAATGACAAAAACAAATTGAGCTGTTTAGACCATGAAAAAAGTGTGAATTTGGTACACGAGTACTTAATAATTACTTGACTTGTGTGTGCACTTTCCTAAATGAGAAAATCTAGGAAATCCTCTAGCACTTTTCGAGATAATATCACATATTGTCACTTGACTATGAACTTTTCTCTTAAAAAGTCATTCAATTTTGGTTTTTAGCCCAAAAAGTTACTCAACTATCAGTCCTCCGAATACTTGGTATGGAGGACTAGGACAGACAACTCTTGCCCAAATGATCTTCAAAGACCAGAGAGCATTTCCATCCCAAAATATGGATTTGTGTCTCGGAAGATTTTAATGAGAAGAGGTTGATAGAAGAACTTGAAGAATTTATTGAAGGTATGTCACTTGGTGACATGGGCTTGGTTCCACTTCAAATGAAGCTTTAGGAAGTGCTGAATGGAAAAAAATAATTTGTTTGTCTAAGATGTTGTTTGGAATGAAGATCACGATAAGTGGTATAATTTAAGCAAAGTCTTGAAGGTTGGAGCTAGTGTGATGACCCGAAAGGTCATTTTTGGAAATTTTAAACTATTCGTTTAACTTGAGTTAATTAATCGATGGTTAGTGGGCTAAAGTGATCATTTATTTAAGATCCTATACCATTAGGACCATGTGATAAAAATAAGTTAGTGGATTTTGTCAGTTTTAATAAATAATTAATTTAGAAATAAAGAAGATTCAGAAAACACAGAAGAAAAGGGAAGAGGAATAACCTAACCTAGCCGCAACATCGATCAGAGAGGAAAAAGAGTTGCAGATACACGTTTTGGCCATCTTCAATTCTTGGTAGGCATACATTAATTACTTTATATATAAAAATAAGGATAGTTGCTGGCATATTACATTATAATATTGTTGGTTTGGTACAGTGTTAGCCGTGTTATTATTATATTAATTGTTATCAAATTGTTGGTTATTAAGATGTGATGATTGGCAATGATTGCCATTGAAATTATTATAGATCATTTTAAAGGGTTACTGAGTTAAGACGTTAGGGATTTTTATATGTATATATATATATAT
>NW_006239111.1:0-5218 GCF_000226075.1 Solanum tuberosum
TTTGGCCGTCTTTTTTTGACATTTTTTTAGTAGTGTATGAGACCATATAGAAGTATCATCTATTATGACCATGAAGTATCTAAACAACCCACTAGGTAAGTGAATAGGTCCACAAATATCCCTATGTATACGTTCCAAGAACGCAGGGAATTCAATCTCAACTTTCATTGATGATGGTCTCATAATCAACTTGCCTTGATAACAAACAGTACAATAAAATTCACCATTTAAAAGAATCTTTAGGTTCTTTAATGGATGTCCATTTTAGTTTTTCATAATTCGCCTCATCATTATAGACCCATGATGTCCCATACAATCATGCAAAAGTAAGACAGTTTTGGAATTAGTATAGTATGTGCCTCAGTTGCACTAATTATTATCATATAAAAGTCAAAAGATAAAGTATGAAACTTTTCTTTAACATATGTCTGCTCAGAGACATTCTTGGTGATACCAAGTCCACTATCAAAGTCGCGACCTTTTCCACACCTAGCATGGTGGGCTTACATCCCATTCACTTCAGAGAATGAATCTCTATGTATTTAACATTTATCAAAAGTTCTCATTCTTTTTGAATGGAACACAATCATCTGAGCATATCAACTTATAATATCTTTTAGTACCTCATTCCTTATTCATGTGCATTATTCAATCACTTGTCTTCTTTCAGACATAATATGCACGACTATCACATTCACTTTAGGGAATGGAGGGTTTCAATTGAATAGGGTTCATGACTACTTTTCATCAAAAGCACATTTTTTTGCTTTAATAGTCAAAATATCATCAATATAGTGCATTGGTACTCAAACCCAACATCTTATTCATATAAAGACATGTTATGCCATAAATCGATTGGACATGAACCCAATATCTTATGGTGCATCAAGATAGAAATTTGATGTCTTACCCTCTTGGTGCGATTGGACTTGAATCCATCACCTTATCCTTTTGGTGCACTGGAATTTGAATCCATCATCTTACTCTCAACCAATAGCATAATAGGCTAAACGTTTACTGTTAAATGCTTAAGGCATAAATAAATCAAGATGTAAAAATATTGTCACTTTCTAGTGATCATATATTTCTTGCAAATTTTCATTTAGCCATAAGTGATTAATATTATAATTCCTTTAAATACATTAATTTTCCGAAAACGATTTTGAGTTATAAATGGTCCAAAACCAATTAGGTTCCCTCAGATCCAACAGATCCAACATAAGTATACAACTATTAACAAAAGAAAAATAACATAAGGAATTACTAATATTGATAAGCCCCAAAAAGTCAAATTTCAAAATAATATGCAGATGCATTATGCCTTCGTGCAAAAGAAAGCCAACAAATAAACATGACCGTTTTGGCTGGGGCCTTTACTAAAATTACCATATGTATATAATATAGAAAAACAACAAATTTATGTTCAGCATCCCCCACTTTAATAACCAACCTGGCCAACTTTAGTGGAAGAGAAATCTCCATAAAACTCGTGATTCTTTTTTCTTCGTATCAATGTAGAGTTTTGTGTTGATAATATGTTATGAACTATATAAAACAATGAGAAGAATAAAGTAGGGAGAAGAGAGAAGACTTCTTATTCTCTTGATTGATATTTAAGGATTCACAAATCTGATTTACAATGAAAGAAAATCTCTTTATTTATAGGGGAAACCTAACTTGGTCCCCAAGTAGGATTCCTAACCATACCCTAAAAGGACTCCACGTGATAGACATTCACTATAATGAAAGAAAATCTCTTTATTTATAGGGGAAACCTAACTTGGTCCCCAAGTAGGATTCCTAACCATACCCTAAAAGGACTCCACGTGATAGACATTCACTATAATGAAAGAAAATCTCTTTATTTATAGGGGAAACCTAACTTGGTCCCCAAGTAGGATTCCTAACCATACCCTAAAAGGACTCCACGTGATAGACATTCACTATAATGAAAGAAAATCTCTTTATTTATAGGGGAAACCTAACTTGGTCCCCAAGTAGGATTCCTAACCATACCCTAAAAGGACTCCACGTGATAGACATTCACTATAATGAAAGAAAATCTCTTTATTTATAGGGGAAACCTAACTTGGTCCCCAAGTAGGATTCCTAACCATACCCTAAAAGGACTCCACGTGATAGACATTCACTATAATGAAAGAAAATCTCTTTATTTATAGGGGAAACCTAACTTGGTCCCCAAGTAGGATTCCTAACCATACCCTAAAAGGACTCCACGTGATAGACATTCACTATAATGAAAGAAAATCTCTTTATTTATAGGGGAAACCTAACTTGGTCCCCAAGTAGGATTCCTAACCATACCCTAAAAGGACTCCACGTGATAGACATTCACTATAATACAAATATGTTTATAACACTTACAAAATTTTATTTTGCAAAAAAAAGACACATGTAATTGCAATTAATTATTTTTAAAAAGTGGATCGGTTTTAAAAATAAGTAATTTTAATTATTTGAAATTCGTAATTTTTATTAAAGATAAAATTAAATATTAAATATTTGAATAATCTATTTTAAAACTAAAATTTAAAAATAAATAAATTATATATTTAAATAAAATGGGAATATAAATAGACAGTTTTAGGACTCTCCATTAAAGTCCCACTCAAACACAAACTCTAAAAAGAGATTAAGAAAAAAATTTTACATAAAATAAACGGATTTTAAAAATATATGAAACTTCACACTAAAAAGATTTTAAAAAAAAATTCTAATAATTAAATAAATGAATTGGCATTTTTAAATCGAAACAAAAATTTTAAAAATTATTTTTTATTGAATAATTAATTTTAAATTAATGTGACCTAACCATTTTACAAATTTTAATATTTATATAAAGATAAAAATTAAATATTTGAATGATCTGTTTTAAAATTAATTTAAAAAAAAATAATTAAAATCCTTATTTGAATAAAAACAGGAATATAAATAGGCAGTTTTAAAACTTCTCATTACATTCCCACTCAAACACAAACTCTAAAGCATGATTAATTAAAATTTAATAAATTAAACAAATTATATTACAGAAATTGTAAATTTTAATATTTATATATAGGGATAAAAATTAAAAATTAAATATTTCAATGATCTTTTTTAAAATTAAAAATTAAAAATTATAATTATATTCTTTATATAAACAAAAAAAATGGGAATATAAATAGGCAGTTTTAAAACTTCCCATTACATTACCACTCAAACACAAAACTCTAAAACCTGGTTAAGTAAAATTTAGTAAATTAAACAAATTATATTACACGAATTGTATTTCTTTTAACATAATAAAATACTAAAAAAAAATTCACCAATTTAAAATTCAAAAAATAATTAAAATTCTTTTATATATGTATCTTAAATTAACCAAAAAGAAATAAAAAAGAGTAACCAACTAAAAAAATGTTTTAAAAAATAAATATTACAAAATTGTATTTTGCAAAAAAAAAAAAAGACACATGTAATTGCAGCTAATTATTTTGAAATAGTGGGATCAGTTTTAAAAATCACTAATTATAATTAATTAAAATTATATAAATTCGTAATTTTTTTAAAGATAAATATAAAATATTAAATATTTGAATAACCTATTTTAAAACTAAAATTTTAAAAAACTTTAAATTCTTTATTTAAATAATATGGAATATAAATATATAGAACTCCCCATTAAATTCCCACTAAAAAAATTACAATAAAATAAATGAATTTTAAAAAATATGAAACGTCATAGTAAAATGATTTACAAAAAATTGTCTAATAATTAAAATAAAATGAATTAACATTTTAAAATTGAAACCAAAATTTTAAAATTAATTTATATTGAATAATTACTTTAAATTAATGTTATATAACCATTTTACAAATTTTAATATTTATATAAACATAAAAAATAAAAAATAAATATTTGAATGATGTGTTTTAAAATTAAAATTTTTAAAAATTAAATTCTTTATTTAAATAAAAACGGGAATATAAATAGGCAGTTTAAAACTTCCCATTACATTCCCACTCAAACACAAACTCTAAAACCTGATTAATTTAAAATTAATAAATTAAACAAATTCTATTACACAAATTGTAAATTTTAATATTTTTATAAAGATAAAAAATAAAAAATAAAAAAATAAATATTTGAATGATATTTTTTAAAATTAAAAATTAATAATAATAATAATTAAATTCTTTATTTAAATAAACGGGAATATAAATAGACAGTTTTAAAACTTCGCATTAAATTTCCACTCAAACACAAACTCTAAACCTGATTAAGTAAAAATTATCAAATTAAACCAATTATATTATCACACCCCGAGCCTACACCTTGGACGCGACTGGCACTCGAGAACCATTACTCGCCCCAAGCGAACCCTTGGCCTGACTTAACTCTTAACGGAAGACTTACTCATAATTAGTATGAACTCAAAAGCACAACTGTACTAAATGTCTCAAAATCAAACTCATAATATTTAGAAATAAACATTCAAACTGGCCTCAAGGGCAACTCAAATCTAGAACATTAACAATAACTGAAATGAACAAGACTCATGAACTATGTCTATCTATCTATGAAGCCTCTAATACTAAGAAGGATGTCAGGACAAGACCCCCGATCATCCTAACAACTGAAATAACTGAAAAGTAACAAAAGGGATCCTTCGGAAGCAAGGAGGCTCACCAAACAACTTTGGAGCTCAACTAGATCAACGACGCGATGGATGTTGATCTTGGTTACCTGTATCTGCATCATAAAAGATGCAGGCCAAATGACGTCAGTACATGGAATGTACGAGCATGTGAGGGGAAATCTAAACAAGACATAAGCTTGAACTGGAATATGAAAGAAACACTTACCTCATCTCAACTCAACTTAGGGATACTCAACTCAATGTAGTATAAAAATAACAATAAAGATGCAGTTTATATAAAGCATTTAAAACAGTAAATGACAACTCAATGTATTTAAAAATACAAGGTACTAGTTTGTATGCAAGGATACAATATAAACTATGTTTGCATATGCAAATACAAAGTAAACTCTATGTATATAAGAATACAAAATATCTCTGTGGGAGTTTCTCTAACCGACAACCATCACTATGAGTTATGTGATAATACAGTGTCTAACCCACGCTGCCAGAGCCGTCCTATACTTTGTCAAGGTATAGAACCTACTACTAAGTGGATCCACTAGTCTATGCTAAAA
>NW_006239111.1:5429-9024 GCF_000226075.1 Solanum tuberosum
GTTTTAAAGAAAACATTTCCTCTTTCTGTGGTTTGAGATTATTACTCAAAAATCTTTCTCTTAAAAGAGATGGTACTTAAAGGTACTCATGAACTCTTTTGGAAATTAGTGTTTCCTCTCTTGCTTAAATGTGAAAATATTTACTCTTGGGAATACTTAGTTCCCGTATATCATTTTAAAGAAAATGAATGCAACTTTACTCTTCCTCAAACTCAAATGCTCAAGTCTTAAAACAAGCTTAAAAGGTTTGCAAAAGACTTCTCAAAGGACTCGAAAGAACTCTCAAGACTTGACTCTTAGCTCTACCTTGATTTTGAATTTATGGATTCAAGGTTATGATTCATGTTTATGAATGATTTCTATATGTTTAGAAGTAGTTTAGAATCAATAGGGAGTGAGGGAACACTTTAAAGGTACTTAGACGGGCTAAACGACGGAAAAGGAGTGGGGGCAGGTGGCCCTGGCGCACTGAGTGGTGCAGGGAGCCAGCCCTTGAACTACATAGTGATGGTTGGGGAACACTGGCTGGCGCAGGGAGCCAGGCCCCAACCTACAGATCCACTTCTCTAGCGCAATGGTGGGGCGACGGCCACACCTTGCCCAGATTCATCCAATGATTTTTCTTACTCGTTTTCTAACCCCAATTCGCCTAGAATCGAATGGTTTCTTCCCCAATCGATTAGATTCAAATTCCCAACCAAAGTACACAAGAATCTACTCAAAAACAACTCTTAAATTCCAACGATTATCTCAAGAAATCATCAAACTCATCCTAATTCAAGAACGGAAACAAAATTTCAAGAAAATAATCAAGAACTCAAACTCTTCCAACTTCAAGAACGAAACTTCGCTGAAAATAAAATGATTCGTGTGTGGGTGAACGAACCGAACACTATGAGAACTCACATACCTCTTAGGTATCAAACCCATGGCGAAATGACCTTTGATTTCGCAAGAAAACTCCAAGAACGCCTTGAATTTTCTCCTCTTCTTGAACTCTTCTCAAAACCCTAAGCATATATTGGTTTGGGAAAACTGAACCAAATCAGTTTAGACCTCTAATTAATTGCTAAAAATGAATTAACCTAATTGGGTAAGGAAAAGACCAAAATATCTCTCTTAAATCCGGGTAACTTTTCTTAACCGGACAGTCTTACTTCAAAACACTCATATCTCCCTTATATGAGCTTGAAAATTAGAAAACTTGGTGGCGTTAGAAAGAGGATTCCAAAACCTTTCATTTAATATCTTATGGGCCACCTGACTCATCCTGTACTGAAAGTTATGGTCGTTTGAAGTTGACCCAAAACTCATAACTTAAGCTTAACATGCAAAATTTCAGATTTTGCTCTTTCCAAATTAGTTCTCTCTATTTTTAGCTCTTTTCTAAGACGGGATGTTACAAAATCTCCCCCTTGGGAAAATTCGTCCTCGAATGAGAATACTCTAAGTATAACTAAGGTGTAACATCTAACATTTAGCTCAAACATACAACATGCAATATACAACACATCACATCAACTTAAAGAGTACTAAGTAAAGAATTAGTACCTTGATTTGAAGCTTCTCCGGGAGCAAAGAGATGTAAGTATCTCTTCTTCATATCCTCCTCATCTTCCCAAGTAGCTTTCTTAACAAATTTATTCCTTCATAAGACCTTGAATGATGCTACCTCCTTGGTTCTCAATTTGCAAACCTGACGATCTAAAATCTGAATGGAAATCTCCTCGTAAGATAGGTTGTCCTTAATACCAATATCTTCTGTCGGTATAATAAGTGAAGGATCGCCCATACACTTCTTCAACATCAAAATGTGGAATACCGTATGAACTGCTGCTAACTCTTGCGGTAGCTCCAACTCATAAGCTACATTACTAATCCTCTTGGATATCCTATATACCGGGGACTAAGATTCCCCTTCTTACCAAATCTCATGACACCCTTCATGGGTGAAACCTTCAAGCATACCCAATCATCTACTTCAAACTCTAAATCTCTTATTCTAACATCTGTATAGGATTTCTGACGACTCTGCATTGTTTTCAACCTTTCTTGAATAACTTTCACTTTCTACATAGCTTGATTAACCAAGTTTTGCCCTATCAACCTAGCTTTACCAACCTCAAACCATCCAAATAGGATATCTACATCTCCTCCCATAAAGAGCTTCATAATGAGCCAAATGGAGGATACAGTGATAACTATAGTTGTAAGCAAACTCTACGAGAAGTAACTGATCATCCCAATTACCCTTGAAATCGATCACACACGCCCTCAACATATCCTCTAAATTCTGAATTGTACGCTCTGCTTGACCATCAGTCTGAGGATGAAAAACAGTACTCAAGATCACCTTCAAACCCAAACCTTTAGGGAAAGACTTCCAGAATTGTGCACCTCTATCTGAAATAATCGGCATTGGGACTCCATGAAGTCTAACTACCTCTCGAAGATATAACTTGGCATAATTCTCTACTGAATGGGTAGTCTTTATCAGCAAAAAGTGGGATGATTTAGTCATTCGATCTACAATCACCCATATAGAATCATTTTGCGTGCGAGACCGTGGCAAACCAGTAATAAAATCCATATTGATGATCTCCCACTTCCATTCCGGAATCTCTATATTTTGAGCCATACCACCGGGCCTTTGGTGCTCTACCTTAACTTGTTGACAATTCGGGCATTTAACAACGAACTATACAATACCCTTCTTCATGCTACTCCACCAATAGACTTCTCTCAAATCACGTTGTGGAACCCGGATGGATAGAATAACTGGAGCTATGAGCTTCCTCCATGATCCTCTATTGGAGCTCATCCACCTTGGGTACACACAATCTACCTTGATACCTCAATACACCATCTCCCTCTTGTTCAAAAGCCATCATTTTTTCCTTATGAACATTTGTCTTCAATTCAAGAAAAATAGGGTCTTGGTCTTGTTTCTTATTCACTTCTGACACTAATGAGGATTCAACCCCATTCATCACCACTACTCCACCTTCATTGGAATCCAACAAGCGGACTCCCAATCGTGCAAGTCTATGCACATCTTTCGCTAACTCTTTCTTGTCTTGCTCAACATGGGCAGTACTTCCCATAGACAACCATCTCAAGGCATCAACAACAACATTAGCCTTACCTGGGTGGTATAGAATACTCATGTCATAATCCTTGATTAACTCTAACCACCCCTTGTGTCTGAGATTAAGCTCTTTCAAACTGAACACATACTGAAGACTCTTGTGATCGATGAACACATATACATGAGGACCATAAATATAGTGACATCATATCTTCAAAGCGAACACTACAGCAGCAGACTCTAGATCATGAGTTTGGGTAATTCTTGTCGTGAACCTTAAGTTGTCTGGGGGCATAAGCTATAACCTTGCCATTCTGCATTAATACACAACACATTCCAACTCTGGACGCATCACAATACACAACAAATCCTTGTGTACCCTTTAGTAAGGTCAACACTGGGGCAATAGTCAACCTAGTTTTCAATTCTTGAAAGCTTTTCTCACAAGCTTCAAACCATTAAAACTTCATTGTTTTCTGAGTCAACTTGGTCAAAGGGGATGAAATA